>NC_048300.1:96799680-96965588 GCF_013100865.1 Trachemys scripta elegans
AGTATCAGGGGGTAGCCGTGTTAGTCTGTATCTACAAAAACAACAAAGAGTCTGGTGGCACCTTAAAGACTAACAGATTTATTTGGGCATAAGCTTTCGTGAGTAAAAACCTCACTTCTTCGGATGCATCCGAAGAAGTGAGGTTTTTACTCACGAAAGCTTATGCCCAAATAAATCTGTTAGTCTTTAAGGTGCCACCAGACTCTTTGTTGTTTTTGTAGATACAGACTAACACGGCTACCCCCTGATACTGAACCAAACTGTAAACCCTGTATATAATGGAATTCACTTCAAACCAGGAGGTGCAGCAGCACTCCCAACACCCCTAATTCCACCACCTATGCATCGTGGCCATACAGATAGGCTCTTCCCTTAGCACTTTCCCCTGCTCTGAGCTCAGACTCCCAGTCTGTTATGTCCCTGCACCAGCATGTGCCCTCTCTAGCAGCCCGTGCAGTCCTTTCTTGAACCTTAATCCCATCCTCCAATCTAGCCAAAGAGAATTGGCAGCAGCAAGTAGGGATGGAGGTCTCCTGCCAGCTCTCTAGCCAGCCAAGGCTCTCAAGCAGTGGAATGGCCAGCTTCTCTTGTCTGCCCTTCCCCTAGTCAATCAGGGCTCAGAAGACAGGGCCAGACTCCAGAACACTGCTGCTGATCTGTGGAGTGGGACTGCAGAGTGGGTATTTATCCTTTCTCCCTACTTTTTATTTATGTATTTATCATTAATTATTATTACTATTATTATTTTATATATACATATCAGCGGAAGCATGGCCTTCTAGCTTCTGCATTCCTTAGCAATAAGGCAGTTAAACAGATACAAGCTATATTCAATCTGGCTGAAGTGCACATTTATTCTCTGAACCACTCTATAATCTAGGGAGAACTCACTGCCTACACATTTTTAAACATTCTGAACATAATAGAGAATGAAGGGCTGGTTCTAGGCAGCAGTCCTGGCAACATAAAAGCTTGTTTAATATTCAGGGCGCACATTCCTAAAACGTTGATGTACCTTTTAAAACATCTCACTGCACATCCACGCCTCACTGCAGATTTTATTTTTAAGGTTCTGACTTGTCTCCTGTTCCTTTGATTCATCAGTCTTCAAAAATGGTAAATGTTGGCGAGGAAACTACTTAACAGAAAACAAATAAACAAACTAAAAAGACCAAAACCAAAAAACAAACAACTACAGAGAAATTTCCCGTTTCACATAGAGCTTCCCATTTTGCTAAGGTTTACTGTATTTCTTATTTTACTAACTTTGTCCTGGCCCCTTCAAGGTCCATATCTTTGACCTTTTCTGCAACTGGAATAACAATCATCAAGGCCAAATGCTTGGAATGGGGAATATTGCTGTTCGGGTTATTTTTCAGTAGTCCTCTTGGTCAAGGTACTTTACTAAGACCCTGATCCTGCAAAGACTTAGACATGTGCTCAGCTTTATGCACTGTGATTTCAATGGGGCTACTCATAGGGCATAAATTAAGCATATGTATTAATCTTTGCTGGACTGAGGGTACCGAATGCCCTCAACATCCATGGAGCAGAGCTGATTTTGACTGATTAGTACTTATTAGTATTCAAAACTCTTCCATACAAACACACAAGGCTTCTGCTGGATTACATACCTTAGCCTTAGGGCCCTTCTTCCTGATGAATAATTTGCAATGCCTTATAATCTTTTTGCTGGCATTCTGTCTCACCATAGTAGCATTGGTTATGTAAGAATCCCTTCACTTGCGACTCTTTTGTATTTTGTGAGCATGGTCTATTTATTTCAAAGCTCCTGTTCTTCACAGTTGATCATTATATATAATTCAAACGCAATTAATTCAGTGTAGACAGCTCACAGGACAGTCAAGACAGTATCTTAGCAGCCTCTCTCTGTGATTTTTTTTTTTTAAGATTGCAAACAGATATTGTCTTGGAGTTTAGCAGAGGTGGCATATTAATCATAATGAGGAGGCAGCAATTACGTTTTTAGTCTAAGAATTTGGAAGATGCTAAATGATTTCCTAGAGTTCATTGGATGAACTTTCATCCAAGGCTGTTTCAGCACACCATAATTGATTTTCCTAGTGTAGTTTGGAGATGCCAGTGAAACTTGACAGAATGATGAGTTTCTAAAATTGAACCAAGTAACATCACAAACACAAACTCAATTATGGCAAATTTTAAAGAAATGAAAAAAAATCTGATACAATGTACATATTTGTGCCTCATCTCAGAAATTTTAGTATTGTAAAAATAAAAAGGCCTATACTAAAGAGAAGCTATCCTGAACAAGACTGGGAAGTAGATTATAATGAGAACACTTCAAATAAAACTGCTAGAATCACAAGAATCACTCCAAAAACAGTGCCAGATCACAACAAAGATAGGGAGACAATGAGAACCAATCACTGAGCCAGATTCCTCAAAGGAAGTGTTTATACAGGTGTGATGGGGCACCTGCCCCACACTGGGCTCTAAGGGGTTAATAGAGACCTAGAGAGGCTGCGCAGGAGGCAGTCAATCAGAGAAGGGCTGAAGGGAGGAGCCAATCAGGGCCAAGAAGGCCCATATAAAAAGAGAGCTGCAGAGCAGAGGAGGACTGTTCTCTGCTGAAGCCCAGGGAGGAAGGCCTGTGTCTCTGGAGGGCTGAGAGAACTGACAGCGCCCTGGACAGAGCAGTGCTGCTAGCAGGGACCAGGGGAGTGAGAGACAGCTGCTGGAGTTTGCAGGCTGAGGCAAGGGCAAAGAGGATGTTGGGGCCACAAGGAAGTGGCCAGACAATTTGCTGCATAGCCTCTAAGGAAAGTAGCTGAACAGCAGATTGCAGGTCCCCCAGAAAGGGGCAGCACAGTGTGTGGTATGGCTGGAGGGCTGTGTTGCTCAAGAGGATGTTGCGGTCCTCGGAGAGATGTGGGTCCTAGAGCAGGAGTGACAGTAGTGAAGCACCATCTGAAGAAGGCCTACTAACATGCAGAGCTAATTCCCATGACAGCTGGTAGGAGGAGCCAGAGTGGTGAGTGAACCCTGTTACAACAATCTTTCTCTCTCCATCACTCCCAAACCATTGTAATTTAGGAGAGGCAGCATAGTCTAATGGACAGGCCATTAGACTTCCATTCAGGAATTCTCTTTTGTGTTCTACCCCTATATCTGCCCCTGACATGTGAGCTTGGGCAAGTCATCTCATCTCTCTGTATCTCAGTTTCATCATCTATATATTAAGATAATGATACTTACTTTCCGTTGAAAGTGATTTGAGATCTATGGATTAAGAATGCTCTATAATTATTAGTATGTGTAGTGACCTGATATTTCAGAATCCCTTGTGCCCACAAATCCAAATTTCCTTACAGCATTCTAGTGAAAGAAATGACAAATGCTGTGATCTATTATAATTATTTTTATTAATTTTCTGTTCTCTTTAATCTTCCTTCGCTTAACTTTTCCTCCTGTATCTGGAGCCTACCAAGGAACTAATTGCAGATATTTAAATATGGACCTCTGTAAATCTGTTTTAGATATTCTGTTTACTTTAACATTTCAAATCATAAACCAACATATCTCTCCTTTACTACTGAATCAATTGGTACCAATTAGTCTATAATTTCTTACATAAGTAGGCCAGACCTTACATTTCCAGAATCCTGCAATCAGGGCCTAACTAGTTTTTTTTTTTTTTTTTTAAACCCTCTAATTGCTGGTGCTAATCTCATCATTCACTTTTAAAAGGTGTCAAGCTTGGCTTGTTTAGTCTAGGAAAACAAAGGCTGAGAGGAGATATAATTGTTCTCTATACATATATTAGGTGAGTAAATACCAGGGAGGGTGAAGAGTTATTTAAATTAAAGGACAATGTTGGCCCAAGAACAAATTCAAGCTGAGAATTAAAAGGTTTCTAGCCATCAGTGGGGTGAGACATCCAGTAGAAGTTGTGGGAACAAATAACTTAATTAGTTTTAAGATAGCTGGGCTTGAACAAATTTATGAGTGCACTTGTATGATGGGTTTCTTGTGAGGGAAGGGGACAGGACTCAGCAGCCTTGCGGCTCAATTCCAGATAATGTCTTATGTGCCTAAAACACATGCTTCAGAGTTGCAGAGGATTCCTTCCACCCTTCCCCTCCCCAAGTATTCTGAAGACTCAGATGACCGTGGCTGAAGATGGGACATTGAATGGGGGTGGGCTAGGGCTCTGAGTTGGCACCAAGCATCTCTCTCTTTCTCAGGTGTTTGGCTGGCTGGTTGTTGCTCGCATGCACATAGTCTAACTGGATCTAGACTGTTCTCAGTGGTAGCAGATGACCGAACAAGGAGTAATGGTCTCAAGTTGCACTGGGGGGAGGTTTAGGTTGGATATTAGGAAAAACTTTTTCACTGGGAGGGTGGTGAAGCACTGGAATGGGTTACCAAGGGACGTGGTGGAATCTCCTTCCTCAGAGGTTTTTAAGGTCAGGCTTGACAAAGCCCTGGCTGGGATGATTTAGTTGGGGATTGCCCTGCTTTGAGCAGGGGGTTGGACTAGATGACCTCCTGAGGTCCCTTCCAACCCTGATAATCTATTATCACCATATGTTGGGCTGAGAGAGAATTTTTTCCTGGGTCAGACTGGCAGTAACCTGGGGAGTTTAGTTGTCTTCCTTTGCAACATGGGTGCAGGTCACTTACCAGAATTATCTGGGTATATTTCCCTGCCACTGCAGGTACCTTGGCCATTGGTTCATCTTGGTCCTGCCTATTCTTTGCATGTGGCACATAATCATCTTATCTCCTGTAGGCTGTAATATTTTTGTCTAATTTTGGTTGTTGGGTTTAATGTGCAGGTGTTGGTGGCCTGTGATATACAGGAGGCCAAACTAGATACTTTGTAGATCCCCTCTTGCCTTAAACTCTGACACTATGACTTTGAGTTGCAGAGCTTCCCCTCAATGGTTACCCCATCACTAGGGTAACACTGCAAACTTTTCCTGAGACCAGGCTTTTGGCCTATAGAGAGGTTTCCACAATACTGTTTGGTGGGCAATGTGTAGCTTTGACAGAGCCACCTGGGCTTCCACCAAAGCACCAAGATCTCATCTAGCTTCTTCCCAGCCACTAGGTGGCCGCCTGCAGCTAAGATAACAAGAAGTGAGGTTTTTACCCACGAAAACTTATGCCCAAATAAATCTGTTAGTCTTTAAGGTGCCACCAGACTCCTTGTTGTTTTTGTAGATACAGATTAACACAGCTACCCCCTGATACTTGCAGCTAAGATGGCTCCTCCTCTGAACTGCTAATGTAGTTTCTTGCCTCTAGGTAGGCAGCTAACTGGAGAAGCCAGCTCAGATCTCACTATTGGCTGCAGTAGCTTCCCTTAGGGATGAAGAGTGAGCCCCCCTCTGAGATGAATATATTTTCTATATAGTCACTGTGAACTGATAACGTTCCCTAGTTACAATCTTATCATTTTCCTGTTGCTGGAACCTAGCAAACAGTTTCCTCCCTAAAAGTGGTTCAAGATCTGAGGGGCTTTTCTTCAAGCCATTGTTTCACAGATGTGTGGTGGTGTCTAAGAGCAATAAATGCTCTTTCAGAACAGCAGCTTGTCACAAGAAGTGTCAGACTTTTTTTCTTTTCCTCTCTCCATCCCCATGAAAAGTTTCTTGTGCAGCCCACTATAAACTACTTTAAGTCTTTTATTTAAAGAAATCTGAACTAATATTCTGTTTCTTTCTGCAAGCCAAGCTGTCTGAAATCTGAAACCCAATGGTAATTCTGATTTTGGAAAAAATAATCTATTTCCAAATGCTGGCATTAATCCCAGTGATCCTTTCTTTTATTTCCGTCAGGGCACAGTTAAATGTAAATAACATTTTCTTTTTAAAACATGTTTTTAAATAGAATCTAGTGGCTTGTGAAGGACAGTAGATTGACAGTCTATGGCTCTGATCCAACAAAGTACTTAAGGACATGTGCAAACTCAAGCATGTGAGTAGTCCCACTGAAGGCAAGGGTATACTCATATGCTTAAAGTTAAACATGTGCTTCAATGTTTTGCTCAATCAGAGCCATACAGACCAAAGTCCTCTCCACATACATACCTCATATATCAGCAAATTGAGCTTTCCTCATGGTTCCCATCTGTTGAACTGAAAGGACCACTGGCGTAGTTCCAGGCTTATCTGCAACTCTAATCCCTTTCTTGGCCTCCTTAAGGGCATTTACTCAGGTCTCAGGCGTCTTAGCCGTATCCTATCTTGGGGCATATCCTGCTTCCTCCAGACTGGGTACTTGGGCTTGCAGCCTCCCTGCACTTCACTAAGTTTAACCTAGCAGGTCTGACCTTAGTCCAGACCCTGCAGTTTTGTTCTCTTTCAAAGGGCTATGACTACCAGTGTCATACTGTCACAAGGCACAATACATTTATTTTTAGAACAAAAGCATTACAGAGAAAACATATCAGAAAACAATTAAAGGTCTAAACCAGGGGTTAGCAATGTTCGGCACGTGACTTGCTAGGGTAAGCACCCTAGCGGGCCGGACCAGTTTATTTACCTGCTGACATGGCAGGCTCGGCCAATCGTGGCCCCCACTCGCCGCGGTTCGCCGTCCTAGGCCAATGGGGGCGGCGGGAAGCGGTGCAGGCCGAGGGATGTGCTGGCCGCGGCTTCCCGCAGCCCCCACTGGCCCGGGACGGCGAACTGCGGCCAGTGGGGGCCGCGATCGGCCAAACCTGCCGCATCAGCAGGTAAATAAACTGGCCCGGCCCGCTAGGGTGCTTACCCTGGTGAGCCGCGTGCCAAACGTTGCCGACCCCTGGTCTAAACACTTGTTAGGCTTACCAGAAGTCATCAGCCTTCCACAGAGGGAATCTAGTAGGTTTCAAAGTCCTTCAAATGCTTCCCACAGAGATCTACACTATCCATTCTTCTCCCTTCTCTAAGTTAGCTATCTTGGATAGCAGAGCAGTGAAGCCATGGTACCATGGTCTTCAGTGTAAGCAGAACAAACCCACCTGGGACCTTGGGTAATTACTCGCATAGCTAGCCAATGCTGAAGTTTGTGCTGCTGCAGCTTCAGTGGTTTGATTAAGGTAGCTAAATTAAAGTGAGCTCAAGTATGTCTACACACAAGTTGCATTTACACCCTGTGATTGCAATGTAGACATTGCCAGTACAAAAGTCAAAAAACATGTAAGACATCAGATCTTAGATGAAGAGCAGCTGACTTAAGCTGAATGCAGGAAACACCCCAAAGGAGAAACAATTGGCAGAACTAGCCAATTGAAGGCCTACAGCCCCCTTTCATCATAATGGTGCAAAGCCTCAGGTCCCATGTGCCTCTTCACTAGGCTTGAATGGCCAGGCAATGTCCGTATCTAAAAATGCCTTCTAGAGTGGGAGATGTCCCTTGCTTCTAGATAAGGGCCTGGTCACAGTGATCCAAGCATTTGTCACCTCCAAGCTGGACTACTGTAAACTCAGGACAGTAGATACTGCTAATTAGCAACAAGTTGCCATTATCTAGCAGTTGCCAATAAGCAGAAAGCAGGTTTGTGGGGCTGGAGCCAAGGAAGGAAGCACTTCCCTGTCTGCAAACCTACCTGCAGGCAGGGTAGCAGCAGGGGTGGGGGCTGCAGGCTGGATGCTGGGTCTTTGCATGGGTAGGGGAGATAGTTAGGCAGCAGCAGGCAGAGGTACCATGTAGCTCTGTGGGCCCCCAGCACCTGGTATCTGGGCTGCAGCCCTCCTCCCTCCTGTTGCCCTTCCCACAGCCTACCCTTCCAGCCCACAGCACTGGGACTCTGGCAGGGGTTCCCCTGTTGGGCAACTCTTTACCTCCTATACAATCCCTGGGCACTGGCCATAGGCAGCTTTGTGGGGCTGCAGCCAGGGAAGCCACCTCCCCTTGTCTCCTTCCCTGGCAGCAGCCCTGAAAACCTGCCTCCAGCTCAGGCCTTTCTTCCAAAAAATGTTATCACTAAGTGGCATGCTGGTGCCAATATCTGAACCCCATGAACATTAAGAGTCAGTGGATGGGATTGGTTCCAAGCAAAATGTTGCCATTAGCCAGAAGTTAACAGGGTTGTTATTAAGAGACATCCACGGTCTATATGAAGCTGAAAGTGAGGACAATGTACAATGAAAGTGACATACAGAATGCCACTGCCTGCCTTCCCCATAGCTTAGGGTGCGGTGAGCACATCAGGCCCAAATCCCTTCATTAGGTCCCAGACAGCTTCTGATGCTAGTATAAGGCCTTGATCCTAATTTTCAGATGGATCAAGCTCCAGCTGTAGCAAAGACCAAATTTTGATCTATGAATGAACATGACAGCTGCACTCCTCTGGGACAATGCAGATCACAAAGCCCAGGACAAAGCATGCAAGAGCTGGCAACAAAGTGTCCTCTGTCCAAGGTAGCTGGATAGGGAACAGTCTTTCTGAGGCGATCAGATGAATCCTGAGTCGTTCCATCTGTAGGAAATACTCCCAAACTGTCCTCTTCAAAAAGGCCCTGTCTCACTTACAACATTGACACTCCCTTCTACCAAAACCACAACCAACCATCCAAGAAAAAATAAAAAACAAAAACCCAGAAGCACCCCTTCCCCACCACAAAACAAAAGTAAACGAGAAATTTTAAAAGCCCTAGTAGAAGTCTATCCCCAGTAGAATTTTTCTCCTGAAAAGGGAGACTTGCCTGACATATCATGAAGTCTGCTAGGAACTTTGCAGTTGCTATTGATTTTGTGTGGAAGGTACTCAAACACTGTAGTGATGGAGCACAGTATAAAATCCTTGGATATGTAGTAACATAGGGGTTGATACCAGCTATCCGTACCATAAATCACTGAATAGCCCAACAGCTAATAGCTTTCAGTCACTAAAACTGATGTGGGTCCAATTTGAAAAGGCAAGAGGTTCTCTAAAACATTACCAATGTTTTGAGTCATTTAGTCCATTAATATCTGGTTTTATAATAAATAAAATAAAATATTTATTGTCCAGTTTCAACTTCAGTTAAAACTGTTAAAGAATAAATATAAAACATCAGATTTTAATAGCTGTTTGAGAAATGTATTACATTTTGCCAAAATTCTGTATTGCTTCAGCTGTGTTTTGTGACTGTATTTTCCAAAGGCCTTCTATACAATAATTGTTTCAGATGTACAGCTTCAGGATATAACAGCTTAGACCGATCACTATCACCTCAGCCCTTCATCTTCTGGCAGTAGATAAACTGGGTTTTATGTGGTTTACATTGTGGGGAGTTTTCAGATGAGAATGTAAGACTTAACGAGGTCTTGTCTGGTCCAATTTTCAGGAGTACTGAGCACTCATGTTGGCTACATAAAAGCTAAGCCTGATCTTTAGCCCATACCCAGTGGGGACAGGCAGCACACTAGAACAACTCTGCCTGAGGTACAGTACAGTCTTCTCTCTCTCACACACAGTGACAGAATGAAAGTGGAAGGCAACAGTTGGTTGCCTAGGCCCTCTCACTTGGTGGTGACAGCAATACCATCCAAGGACAAGGAAAGGAATTTGTGCCTTGGAAGTTTTTAACCTAAGCTGGTAGAATATAAGTTAGGGAGTCTTTCATGCAGGTCCCCACATCTGTACCGCAGAGTTCAGAGTGGGTAAGGAACCCTAACGTATACCATGAATATTGTTATTTTGTTAGTGAAATGCAAAGAGCTCCCAGTGGAGAAACTACAGCATTTATTTCAAGGAAACATGTTTGCAGTGTTATAGCTGTGTTGGTCCCAGGATATAAGACAAGGTGGGTGAGGTAATATTTTTTTATTGGACCAGCTGTGATGGACTGGCAAATGTAACCTAGCATGTCATGATGTGTGTAGATTTTAAATTGTTTCATGCCTATTGTATAATCTGTCTTCCAAAAATTCTCTGCTTAAATTCAATGGGAACATCCTCATTTTTTCCATCTCCACAGTGCTAACCAATATCAGCGAATGTGGCTCTAACACATCTGCTAAATATAAAAATAAATAAATAAAAAATAAGGATGTGCTTTAAATTGGAACCATGCTCTGGTTGTCTCAGTGTATTTTCTGTCTGAATTGCCTTGACAGCCTTTTTAGGTTGTAAACTCCACAGTGCAGGAACAACATCTTCCTTTGTGTCTTACCCTTGTGTCAGTATCAAGCACACTGTCAGCACTGTACAATTATTAAGTAAATTCCCCTCGTCATACAGGCCAAGTTTCTAATGTGCTGGGGGGTGCTTCCCTCTGGCTTCGCACCAGACCCTGCCCCCGCTCCACCTCTTCCAGTCCCTACTCCGCCCCTGCCCTGCCTTTTTCTGCCCCATCCCCCAAGCGCATCCAGCCCTCGCTCCTTCCACCTTCCCCCCAGGGCCTCATGCACACTGCAGAACAGCTAATCCGCAGCAGGCAAGAGGCATTGGAGTGGGGGGTAGGGGGAGGCGCTGATTGGCAGGGCTGCCTTCAGGTGGGAGGTGCTAGGGGGAGGGGCTGAGAGGGGGGCTGCCAGTTGGTGCTAAGGACTTCCCCCCCCCCCCCATGGGTGCTCCAGTGCAGGAGCACCTGGAGTTGGCGCTTATGCCCCTTGTAACTGCATGTTTCCATTTAGAGAAACAAGGCGGGTGAAGTAGTATTTTTTTTATTGGACCAACTTCTGTTGGTGAGAGACAAGTTTTGACCTACACAGAGGCCTTCAGGTCCCAGAAAATGCAGCATGAAACCATTTAAAATCATTTGCACACATTACCTGCTGATAGGTTACATTTGCCAGTCCACCAGAAGTCTGCATATTTGTAATGAAATAGGTCCATCATAAATGTAATGAACCGAAGATAGGGCTCCCTTTCCTTTACTGTATCTTTTCTGCTGTAATTAAGAATGACTTGTACCGAATTATGTATTTTTCTTGATATTCTTATTAACCCTGTAATGGGTTTCTTCCATTGTGGGATTCTTATTAGAGCTGCACAAAGAATAGAATTTTTGGTTGTTGGCAATTCTGAAAAATAGAAAAAAAAATTGTTTCACATTGAACTGAAAATAAAAATTTTTCATGTTAGGCAAATCAAAAAAATTATTTTCCAGGCAAATGAAACAGTTCAGTTAGACAAAACCAATATAATCTTTTTATTTCAAACATTTAAAAATATTTTAATAAAAATTAAAGGAAATTTTGAAATGAAAGTCATTTTGAACCAAAATTCCAAAATGAAATGTTTTGATAAGTGAAAACAAATGATTTAGATGTTTTTCAGGTTTATTTTTGACCAACACAATTTGGACCCAAATCTGCATTTTATTTATTTATTTATTTATTTTTACCGAAAAAGTTTTGAGGCATACATTTTGCCCATCTCTAGTTGTGATATGTAATAAGCAGTCTGACAAGGTGTGAACTGTGTCACAAAAGTACCTAATTTATTTAGATGATCAGTCCTCAATCTGAGCATTTGCTTGTTTTTTTCAGATTTGTCAGTATTAAATTAAAATAAGCCTGTAGAGGTCTATTTCTACTTAATTGTGATCTGACTATTTCAGCAAGATAAGTGTCCTTTTATGAAGCTATCAGGCAGAATACAGCATTATTTATCTTAGATTTTAATTTTTGTCTGTAAATCACATTTTCTAACACCACTTGTGAGAAGTACATGTAGTTATTTGAATAAAATATTATTCTCCAGTTCTAAACTGATAAACCCTTGTTTATAATCTTAAATCTCTGACTTTGCTTCTGCTCTCAAAAGCCTTGTGCAAGAAACAGTAGAGACTGTCATATCTAATTGCATACTCACAAAATATTTGTCTATATCAAGCCATCTGTTCTGTCAGGCTTTTTTCCCCCATGTCCCAAAACAGAGCAAGACAAGGTTACAATTATCTTCATTCATAATATTATCCTACCTCTTTCCTGTGATCTGACACTCACTTGTTGTGACCTGACTTCCAGAAGATTGCCTTCTGGAAAATCTGATGCACAATTGCTGTATCTAGTTGTCAAGTTATTACCATGCACTGTCATTTCATTACCTGCTGTACAACATGTTCACACTAGGCAATCTGTGGTGGATGATATACAATGCTTACTCAGGAGCCAAACCAACAGAATCCTACTATCGTTTCTGAAATATTTCTTCATGCTAGAACAGGCAGGCAGGCAATGGTAATTTTTCACGATTCAAAAAGGTGTAGACATATTTGTGCTCTCTGTTAAATGAGCAGGCTTAGTTTGTATTTCTTTGTATATTATACATTGTAAATGTTTTAGTGCCTGCTGAGGATCTAATTTTGGTAATGTCTGTCATTAAAATATATTTTTATTCAAACTACAGTTAGAAACCTTCCATTTCCTGTATTCTTATTTTGTTTCCCAGCAACTAAAGAATGCCAGCACAACAGGAAACTATCACATTAAATAAACTCCACTTGTCTCCTGCACTTAGCATTCCCCTCACATGGTATGACAATTTCTCTTTTTCAACCTACATTTGGGACTCTCAAGCATGTTGGACCCAAAATTAGATTCTGTTCTTTAAAAAAGAAACAACCCCCCACCCCTCCAAAAAACCCACAACCCCTTACATTGATGCCCAGACGTACCACTATTTAAACAAAGCAAAAGGGTGCCATGCTGTGAAATACACACACAGTGCATGGGCAACTCCGTGTCCAGCAATAGCAAAACACACAACATTATTCACTTCTTTCCCTTTTAAATTTTAAAGAATTTCTGCGCTTTGACCTAGGATTTTTCACCACACTTCTGACTTCCTATATGTACACCCTTTTTTATGGTATCTTTACTTTGAAAGAGAAGGGGATCCTAAAACTTCTATTTCATAAATGAAAATACCTTCTCAACTATTCTTCCAGCTCTCTGACCCCACATGAAGCAATGTAACCAAGTTTAGTAGAGGGCACTGAAAACTCTAAGATTAGTCAAGCTGAGATAATATTTGACAGAACACTCTATTGAGGTTGGGAAAAAATCATGCCAATATTATGGGGTTTATTTACAGTGGACACAAAGCTGCTCCCATTGAAGTCATTGAATGTTTTGTCATTGACTACAATGAGAACAGGATCTTCTACTAATTCTGGTTCAGCTGTTCCTTTCACTTCCCATCATAGTTTGCATACAGCAGTATCTTATAACCTGAGGCTACAGTAAGTAATACACTCTCCTATTTTTTAAAAAAATGTTCAGCAGCCATATTTAACTCATGCACTCTGCTTATTAGAATTATAAATACTTTTTTTGACTTGATCACCCGTGTCATGTGTCTTAAAGAGCTGAATACATAAGTGTTAGGAGCAGAGTTAAATACAAAAATCATACTTCTTAGAAAGATAAAAGCTAGTTTCACACTAGTAAGGTCAAATACTTGGGAATTATTTTGAAAATGAGCTAATCAGGTCTAATCAATTACAGTCACTGTTGTTACTGACTGTTTGGCTCTTATAGGGGATATAAATTACAAACTTCTATAAAATTATTGGTTTGCAGCCTTCACACTTTTGTTTTCCTTGTAGATAGATCTGAATAGCCTTGAGCACCTTCAGATCTATCCAGGTCAAACTCTGATTCTTGCAACTCAGACAAATCTCTACTATTTAATATTTGTATATACCAATATAGTTGTGCATGGCTCCTTGCAGCAGAATAAAGACTTGTTTTCTGTTTACAATCTAGGTTAGATATTAGCTAGAGAACCACAGAAAACACAATAAGTCATTTTAGAAGACAGCAGGTTTTATGCCAGTAAATTCAGGAAGGAGGAAGGCCCCACAGCCTTTTGTGCTGGAGTTGCTATACAAAGGAGGGCTTCATGTCATGGCAACATAGGGTGTAATCCAAACTCCACTGAAATCAACGGGAGTTTTTCCATTGACTTCAATGCACTTTGGATCATGACCAAGGAGACAAATTAAACCCTTATATACCAAAAAGGAGAACCAGAATCGATAGAACTGAGTGCTATTAATTGTGTGATGGACCAGGTCCAATACAAATACATTTGCATTCAGTGTGTGGTACTTTATTTATATTTTTATATGCAATTACAAAGCAATAATCAGGCGCATCTACACATGGACCTGAGTAGAAGAAAAAAGAAGACTGTGACAATCGAAAAGACAGAAAAGAGTCTTAAAACCCTCAGTCACATTTTGGTTTTAGAGTTCAGGGCTGAAGTTCAGTCTGTTCAGTCCTCAGCTTTTGGGAGGGCAATTTGTACCTTCAAAAATTGCATGGGCAATTTTTATGTACAGTACCTGCAAATGACTAGCAAGTATTAGCATTTACAGATCTCTCCATTTGTGAGTCAGCTAGTTAGCCTGTGCTAATATCTGTACCTACTAGTCATTTGCAAGTGCAAAAAATATAGATGTAAATTTTGCAGATGCAATCGGCATTTGAAAAGTGAGGGCTAATTAATCTTGACATATTTTTTAAAAAAACAAAAGTAAATATTTTCCCCTCACTTACAAATAAAGTGTGAAAATTTTGTTTTTTTAATTTGTAACCTTGTAATTTAAACAGACTTAAAATCCCTATTCATTTTATAGCCCTTTCCAAAACAATAGCTTGCAAAAATTAAGAATATTTTGTCCTAAAATAAAAATTCATAAGTTAATACATATCAGAACACTCCAGCAGTCCAACTACTGGCTATGCAGTCTGCTCATCTCTGAAACTTCTATCTTCTTCTCCCCTGCCTTGTTAGAGTGTCCATATATTCAGTCTGAGTCTGGAAAGGCAGATACTAAAGGAATATGCTGGTAGGACAATGGGCTGCAGATGGGTGTGTGTACAAGCCCAACCTCAATCAAGTTTTTGCATATGCATTTTGGGCTATTGACTGGACAAGGTAGCCCAGCAATACTTTGCTTAACACGTAAGGACTTTTTCTTGCAAACTCAACTTCCATTTCAGTCAAGTAAGTTGAAGGCATAGATTCATAGGGTATGTCTACACTGCAGTCAAATGTCTGCAGCTAGCCCATGACAGCTGACTTGGGCTGGCGGGGCTCAGGCTACGGGACTGTAAAATTGCAGTATAAACGTTGCAATGGAGCAACTTCAGCCCAAGCCCAAATGTCTACACTGCAGTTTTACAGCCTTGTAGCCCAAGTCAGCTGACATGAGCCAGCCATGTGGGTTTAATTGTAGTGTAGACATACCCATAGATGCTAAGGCCAGAAGAGACCATTGTGATCATCTAATGTGATCATCTGTATAGCACAGGCCTTAGAACTTTCCCGAAATAATTTCTAGAGCATACCAGCTCCTCACAAGAGGCACTCAGCAATATCTTGCAGGATTGGAGCTCACAACACTTCATTTAACCCTTCAATAATATTTTACTTTTATAATGCCAAGGCTTTCAAAGCACTTGGCAATCATCAATTAAATCTCTCAACGCATAAGTGAGATAGGTATTGTTATAATCATCATTTTACATATGGATAGACTAAAGCTCAGAAGGCTTCAGCTCCTCACCTGGAGTCACACAGAAAGTCAGGAATAAAACATCCCTTTTTCTAACCATTAGATGACTTTTCTTATGTGAGATGAAAAGAGACTACAATCATAATCAAAACTATCTGCGAGATAAATATCTTGTACTTTAAATTGACACAGTGCAGCCAAAAGGATCTGAGCATTATCATTGCCAGCAGGCATTGAAGATGGATTGGCCATGTGCTTCGGAAGGAAACTGATTCCATCACCAGAGTAGCAATAAGATGGACACCTGAAGGGAAGCGAAAACGAGGCCGCCCAAAAATGACATAGCGAAGAGCTGTGGAAGCCGAGCTGAAAACCCTGGGGCACAGCTGGGGAACCATTGAAAGACTTGCCAGAAACAGACAGGAATGGAGGAGCTTCATTGCTGCCCTAAACACCAGAGGGGTAATGGGAACATGAGGATGACTTTAAAATATATGAACAACTTGTCATTTTTATTTGGTTTAGTATTGCATAACACTCATTGGTCTTAGTTTGATGATAATCTTCCTGTCCCAGTAGATGGATATGACAGTAAGAAAAAGTTCCTCAAACCATGTTAAGTTTGTTAAATAATGAAACATTTATCTGGAGCCCGGGAAAGGTAATCTAAACCGGAGATGTGTCACATGCTGTATTTCTATGGTGATCTGGATATCTCTGAACATGGGGTCACAATTTAGTGAACTGATGTCTTCATGGATTACAGTAAAAACCAGGATGGCAAAAACATACCTGCACTGTAAAGGTAAGGTCAATACAAAATAAGCCTGGATACCTCACAGCAGTAAAATTAGACACCATAGGTACTCTCACTCTGAAACACTGGTGTCTTCTCTTTGAGGAAGAAAATCAAGGAGGCTTGTCTAGTGACTGTGTTACAGATCATAAATGTTACAGACAACGTCAGCTTAAACTGAAAAGAGTATGTTCAACAGTCTTTGTGAAAACTGCCATTTTAAACACACTGCAAACAAGTTCAATGGAAAAACATCCTCCAGAGTGAGTTTCTGGGTCACATTGTACACATGGTATCCTGACCTGCAAGTTCTAGGTCTCTGGAGCCATTCACTTTTAACCAAATTGTACTAAATTTATTCAGAATGTCATGATGATTATTTGTAGAGCAGTAGCATTCAGAGGACTGGGGACCTTTGTGCTAGGTACTGTACATCCATATAATAAGAGACTGTTTCTGCCACTAAGAAGCAAATAGCCACCTCAGATGAAGAAAGGATTATTTTCCCCATTTCACAGATGACAAACTGAACCTCAGAGAAATTAAATGATTAGCCCAAAGTCCAATAGGAAGTCTGTGGAAGAACTGGGGGTTTGTCCCAGGAGTCGTGAAGCCAGGGCCTGAGCCACACTATCACCCTACCTTTCTGCTTCATCAAGGAAAATCAGTGCTTATATAAACGCTGCCTGGCATATAATATTTCATTTTTAGAAAGCACTTTTCATCTGGCAATCTCAATGCACCTTACAAAATGGTTCAACATCATTGTCCCCATTTTACAGCTGGGGTAAATGAAGTACAAAGAGATTAAATGACTTTGCAAAAGTTGCACTGTGAGTCAATAGGCACAGCCAAATATAGAACTTATATCACCCGACTGCTGCCCTACCCACCTGGCCACACTGCCACAGTCCCCTGAATAAAGAGTGAAATGTGATGTTAAATATGTAGATAGGACTTCAGACTTCTCTGACCCAGAATTCCTATCCCTCATCAATTCAATGCATGTGCTGGGCGGAGGAAGGAGATTGTGTTATGGGGAAGCAGGGCCAGAGAAATGATCACACTGGACAGGACTTGAAGTGATCTGCTGTATCAGGACTGAATAAAAGACTTTCTGTTCTGGAATAGAGGGAGCCTGAGAATTCAGAGCTGGAGGGTCTTCCACTGCATTCATTCAAGGGGAAGACTGATCATTTTCTTTCCTAAGAGCCATATTCTGCAGGTGCAAAGCCTGTGTGAGCATGTGTGAATGTGTGTGTGGGGGGGAGGGATAAGAGTGGTTTCCTCCTCCCTCCATATTGCATGCATTCTTCCTGGAATTACACGGTGCTCCAAATGGTGTAGGTGCCATGGCTCTCCATCTACTCTAGTCCTCAGAGTGGAACAAGTGCACAGTGGAGATCATGCTGCGTCCCATAACGGGTGTAGTAGTGTAACAAACACCAGCTTGGCCATCATAAGGCCACAGTCATATTGGCCACAATAAAAAGGAGTTTTTTAAATATATTAGGAACAACAAGAATGCTGATAATGGTATTGATCCAATACTAGATGGAAATGGGAGAATTATCAATAATCATGCAGAAAAAGCAGAAGTGATCAGTAAATATTTCTGTTCTGTATTTGGGGAAAAACAGATGATGCAGTCTCAACACCTGATAATGATAACACTCTTTCCATTCCACTAGTATCGCTGGAGGATCAGAGAGTTTTAAAAGAACTGTCTGAGAAGTTTGCAGGAGCATTAGTGTTGATTTTCAATAAGTGGTGAAGCACTGGGGAAGTTCCAGAAGATGGGAAGAAAGCAAAAGTTGTGCCAATTTTTAAAAAACGGTAAATGGGATGACACAGGTCGAGGACAGATAGAGGCTTGTCAGCCTGACATTGATCCCGGGGAAGATATTGGAGTGCCTGATATGGGACTTGATTAATAATGAAATAAAGGGAGATAACATAATCAATGCAAATCAACATGGGTTTCTGGAAAAGAGATTCTGTCAAGCTAACTTGATGTCTTTTTTTTATGAGATTACAAGATTGGTTGATAAAAGTAACAGTGTTGACCCAGTATACTTAGACCTCTATAAGACATTTGACTTGGTACCACACAACATTTTGATTAAAAAACTAGAATGATTTAAATTTAACATGATACACTGTCGCAGGGCTCCACTCACTGCTAGGGTTCCTCCTCCTGTCTGCTCTGGGGATTAGCACCTTTTAGGTCTGACACTCCATTCTGTCACTTGTTCATGCGCCCTGCTGCTTCTCTCCTTCTGCAACTCAAGGTACTTTCTCTTCGTGGATTGGCCCTCTGGTCAGGTCACTATAGTCCTTTCCCTCCAGGGTAGCAAAGTCCTGTTGGGAGGACTGTCTCCAGAAGTCTTTGGCTCTACTACCCAGTCTGTGCCACTTCCCTGAGAAGCTGGTAGGGGAACCCAGGCCCACCCTTTGCTCCGGATTCCAGTCCAGGGACCCTATTTCTAGCATCTGTGGTCTGTTTTCTTCCAGACCCTTCTCTTTCTCTGGACTCCTTCCTACATTTTCTTCCCACCCCCCTGCCCAATTTACCAGCTCAATCTCCCTCCTCGCAAGGAGTGACTTCAGCCTACTTCCCCTGCAGCCCCTTTCTGCTGTCACATTCCTGGCTTTATACTAGCCCTGCCTGTTCCTTCTCAGATGGGCTTTCCAATCAGCCTTCCAATGCCTGAATCTCCCCCAGATGCAGCCTATCAGGTTAAATATCATAAGGGAGTAGTAAATAATGAAGAGGACAGGTCACTGATTCAGAGAGCTCTAGATTGCTTGCTAAACTGAGTGCAAGCAAACAGTATTCATTTTAATATGGCTAAATGTAAATGTATACATTTGGGAACAAAGAATTAGGGCCATACTTACAGGATGAGGGACTCTATCCTGGGAAGCAGTGACTCGGAAAAAGATTTGGGGGTCATGGTGGATAATCAGATGAACATGAGCTCCCAGTTTGATGTGCTGGCCAAAAGAACTAATGCAATCCTGGGATGCATATATTGGGGAATCTCAAGAGAGGTTATTTTACCTCTGTACTTGGTGCTGGTGTGACCGTTTCTAGAATACTGTGTCCAGTTCTTGCACCCATAGTTCAAGATGGATGCTGTTAAATTAGAGAGGGTTCAGAGAAGAGCCACAAGAATGATTAAAGGAATAGAAAACATGCCTTCTGGTGATAGACTTAAGTAGCTGTTTAGTTTAACAAAGAGAAGGTTAACGGGTGCTTTGGTTAGTCTATAAGCATCTATTCAGGTAACAAATATTTAATAATGGGCTCTTCAATGCAGTAAAGAAAGATATAACATGATCCAATGGGCTGGAAGATAAATTTGGTCTGGAAATAAGGCATACATTTTTAACAGGAAAAATAATTAATAATTGGAACAATGTATCAAGGGTTATGGTGGATTCTTCATCACTGACAATTTTAAAATCGAAATTGGATGTTTTTCTAAAGATCTGCTCTAGGAATTATTTTGGGGAAGTTCTATTGCCTCTGTCATACAGGAGATCTGAGTAGGTGATCACAATGGTCCCTTCTGGCCTTGGAATCTATGAATCATTGCGGATTGAACTGTAGACAGATGAAAGCATGAAGCTCTCCTCCACAGCCTGAGTTAAAGGACTAAGTCCTGTAAGCAGGAGCTCTAAAGGAATCACATCCTCTGTGGATCAGGCACAGAAGGAACCAGATGACTCACATGGAGCACTGGGTTACGCTAACATGCATGATCCCTCAGGCTGTTCATTCTGTTTGTCAGAATACTTTCTGGTGCTTCCAAACACTCTCTTTCAATAGGCTTTGCCTAATAGACACACACATTAGCTTTGAAAATGTAGCAAAATCATTGTGGCTTTAGCACTTTACTACTTTACCAAGTGGGAAAAGATAAGGATCTGCCATAAAGATTGTAAGAAATAAAAATAACACGGGTGCTACTCATTCTTGGTATTAATCCACCCCGGGTTATGGAGAGGGGTATAAAACCTTCCTTCCTTCAGGCCAGACAGTGATACCCTTACACTCACATCAAAGTAAATGGGACCAGATGAGGGGTATGGCACTCCCAACATGAGAAAGTGTGTCACATTCTGGCGACTTGTAAAGAGTGCCCCTATCACTCACATGCCCAATGTGCACTTACATTAATGAGTTTAAAACACAAAGCATTACATGTGTACAAGAGACTGCTAGTGATTTAGGATTTTGGAGGGGAAAGTGAAAGGAAAAGGTTAATGACTGCCATGAGGAAAAGAGCAGCACTGAATCTAGAGAAAAGAGAAGACTAAAGCACGAGGAAGACTGATTGTTTCTGGAAAAAAATCTGTACTGAGGAGTCTGATGAGGGATGCTGCCAATGTATTCAATTCACAATAAGATTTTAAAAAGGAAGACTTGATAGGTACCTACAAGCAGTGCTCGCGCGTGCACACACACACACACACACAGTCCAGAAACTGAGTCAAGCTAGCAGCAATTTTTAGACAATTCATTCTCCCTCCAAACCCTTGGGATCCTCTAGATTCAACAAGAAAGAAATTAGCCTAGGATTGTACTTAAATTAATAGATTTATAGAATTTAAGACCAGAAGAGACCATTAGACCATCTACTCTAAACACAGAATTTCACCCAGTTACCCTTGTATTGAGCCCAATAACTTGTGTTTGACTAAAGCATATTGATTCAGAAACACATAATCTGCCAGGCAATTGATATGATTTGCCTCACAAGTGTCAGAAGCAGTCAAAAGGAGGCGGTGAGTGATGCTTGGACACAGGTGCTGAAAGACCATTTAGAAAAGAAATATCCCCTACTAAGAAAAAATATATGAAAAGAGAGAGAGAGACCAGGCACACCTGTCAGCAGTTCTGGGTCCCAAGGGTCATCAGCATTTCCTCCTCAAATCTCTATCACGCTCTACATCCTTTGTAGCATCCTGGAGTATGAAAATGTTGTGAAATACAAACAGTAATTTCTGGAACGTGAATGATGCAAATGAGATAAGACATACTGCTTGAAACAGGGGCCCCAGAAAGCAAGCACTAAGCAAATCACCATCTGCACAGACTATAGTATGATAACACTGAAAAGCTAATCTATGGATTGATGTTGCTATTTGATGTGTTTTCCAGCAAACCTTTCATCAGATTCATTGCTGCAGCTGATACTTATTAGCATGTGTCTTTTCATAAAAGGCTAGTACCCGGTAGAATTAAGTGGTGTGTTTATGCATAGAGTTATGTGCATGGTAAACTGAAAAGCATCATGTTCCTACCACAGCTGATATGCAGGCCTCTGTTCAGTCTGTCATGACACAGTAGGATTGCATCTGATTGCTCTCACCTGCCCAGCTCAAACCAGGCATCCTCAAGGAATAAGGAGCACTGTGTGTAGAGCTGGTCAAAACTTTTCTGTTGAAACTTTTTTGATTAAAATTTTCCTTTTTTTTCTAAATTAAACCTGGGAAATTTTTGTTTCATTTTTTTTTTTCAGAAAATAAATAAAAACTGACAGAATTTGGCTATTGTTTTTTCATCTAAAACCAAAAATTTTTACAGGACATTTTGATTTTTCTCCCTCAAATTTCCTATTTTCAGCCAGTGTGAGCACATGTAATGCAGTTCTGAGAAGACCACAGTCTGATCAACCTGTTGTGGGAATTTTTAGCAGTAACCTGGACTGCGCCTGGTCCAAGTCCCATTGACTGATGTTTTGGCAACTTATTTCCTTCTATAGGCCATTGATTTCAATAGGCAATTGGCAAGACTGGGCCAAGTTTGTGCACCAAGGCCCCTGGTGAGGCTCCCTTGAGAGTAAAACTTATGAGATTCTTCTGTGTAGAAAGGGGTGGCAGAGGAGGGGCAGAGCAGGGAAGGCCCAGTCATGGAGCTCAGTATGCAGAGGATGGTGGAGACACACAGCCAGTTCAGGTTATGGATTGGGCAGGAATGGAGAATCTGCCACTATATAGATCCTTCTGTCCTCTTTCTCTCCCTGCCTACCCCTCCCTCCCCCCACATTAGAGTAGGTAAACTGGAGCCACAGAGGCTATTGCACTGCAGGTACAGGTCTGCTATATAACCATTTGTTGGGATGGGAAGGCTTCCTTCCACATCACCCCGATGAAGCAGAACAGCACACAGCCTACAAGCTGCTGTTCAGGATTTGGCCCCACCAGGAGATATGTTTGCTATACATAATGGATGTTGGTGACTAACGTCATGATAATTATTATACTGAAAGTACACCTCTACCTCGATATAACGCTGTCCTCGGGAGCCAAAAAATCTTACCGCGTTATATCAAACTTGCTTTGATCCGCTGGAGTGTGCAACCCCCCCCCTCCCCCCCGGAGCACTGCTTTACCACATTATATCAGAATTCGTGTTATATCAGGTCGCGTTATATCGGGGTAGAAGTGTATGTTAGACATAGGGTACAGTCTAGCCATTCCATAATGGCCAAACAACTCTAACTAGCTCCTTGGAGGAGGCTGGGAGGGGAATGGGGAAGAGGAGAAGCCAAAGCATCAGTTGAAGATGGATGTTTTGGATCTCCAGTGACTTGTGAAGTTCCTAGAAAAACAAAAGGACTTTCTTGCCTACAGTGTGTTGGAAGCACATTACAAATTCAGTGCAAGTTGCTAGTGTATATCTGCATAGGTGCTAATGTAGAGCTCTGCTTGTTCAGCTGAAGAAAGGGGTGTGTGTGTGGGGTGGGGGGGACGGATGACTTTAAACCATTTAGTGCTTCCCCAATCTTGAGGCCAGCCCCCGGCATAATTTAGAGCAGCTTCATGACAGCTCTGAAATATGCCCAGGTGCAATAGTCCACAAATGGTTGTTCTGTAGCCAAGGATTGCAAGAGAGTTCCCAAAAATAACCTTATCCAAGGGCAAAGTCTAGTCAATAGAATCTCCATTGGCTTCATCTGAAATTGGATGAAGCCCTTAGTTAATGTGTTAGTTAACCGGTTTAAACTGGTGACTCAATTAGCTACCATTGATAATACAACTTTTAATTTTGTTTTGTCACATGTTTTGCATCAGCTCCTCCTGCTGTAGAGAACATGAAGTGAATTTTAAATATTAATATGAAAGATCATACGTTATCAACTAGTCAGAAAGCCCATCCCTTGGACTTAATCATTCTTATGAACTGTGAAGAACTAAGAGCCAAATCAGACCGTCTCATAGATATTTTTGCAGGAGTGGCCCATGAAGTAATACTTGCAAAGTTACCATCATGTACTTTCTTCCAAATTATTCCATTTTGAGGCAGGCAATGTCCCCTTTCAGCCTATATAAGAATTAGGGACTCCAGCCTGCAAACCCAATGGATTGGCAACCATTGGATGAAAATATTTTTTGTCCCTGTTGGCTTGAGATGGATTCAGAATAATTTATCATTGGATTCACCATGTCCCTTCTTCATCAATTGAAATCTTTAAAGCAGGATTGCATGTCTTTGCAAAAGATAGGCTCTAGTAGTTCAAACCAGAAGTTATGGGCTTGGTGCAGGAATTACTGCAAGAGGTTCCATGGCCTTTGTTATGAAAAAATCAGCTTAGATTATCATAATGGTCCTTTTTGGCCTTAAAAGCTGTTAAACCAGTGGTCTAGTGGTGGAAGATCATTTCCAATCTTCTGATCCATTCAGTTACCCAACTGTGAGATACTTTAGGTATATGCTGCTAAATTTCTCCATTTTATCACTGTATCACATCTAATCTCCATATTGTGATCTCAGTTGCTGAGAATCTTGTACAATCACTTAATTTATACAAGAAGTGGGACAGCACAGAACATCTTCCTTGTTTAAATTCTGCAACATACCTACCCTCCTCTGGTTCAATAGACAATTCAGAAAACTTGCCAAAAAGATATATATGAGGCAGGCAAGGGGATAGCAGATGCCTGAAAAATGTAAAGAAAATAGAAAAAGAGTGAGAAATAAATCCAAATTACAAATAGACTTTCACATTCACTGGTTTGTACGTGTTCTGTTTTAATGGGACTTTTTCTCAAACACTTGTGTTTCTGAGATCCATTTACATTTAAATTACACAATGGCCAATGTGACGTTGCAGTCTATATGGTTTTATAAAAATTTGATAATAAGTGAATATAATGTAACTGGGATATGCTTCATGCAAAAGGTCTCTTGTAAGGTATCATTACAAAGCTTATAATCTACTGAGTGTGATCATTCTATTTGTATAAATGTACCACTCTTGTATCTAAACCTAGAAATATAAAATATAACTCTGAGGGCCTATTGTAATTATGCAAAGTGTGGGCCATTAATGGTGGTTTGAAATCTTGATGACTTCCATTAACCGAGACCATTGTCTGCAGATGGCTGTGTTTTACCTGTGAATTTTCCTGTATATGTGCATGCTGGCAAGTGGGTAATGAAGTCTTGCAGTGACATGTGATCATGTCACCTGAACTGGAATCCATCTTTAACCTGGTGCTTTTCCAGTGAGGGGAGGTGGAAACCCAGAGGGACAAAGGATTCCCGCATGTTGCAAAAGATATATAAATGGGTGGAACAGAAGAGGGGAGAGGAGCCATCATGAAGTATCCCATAGCTACCACCTAAGTTGGAACAAGAGCTGTACCAGGGGAAAGAATTGTGCCCAGGCCTGGAAGGTGTCCAGTCTGAGGAAAAATCTTACTGAAGCATCTCGGAGGGTGAGATTATCTGTATTTAGTTTGATTAGACATAGATTTGCGCATTTTATTTTATTTTGCTTGGTGACTTACTTTGTTCTGTCTGTTACTACTTTGAACCACTTAAATACTACTTTCTGTATTTAATAAAATCACTTTTTACTTATTAATTAACTCAGAGTGTGTATTAATACCTGGGTGAGCAAACAACTGTGCATATCTCTCTATCAGTGTTATAGAGGGCAAACAATTTATGAGTTTACCCTGCATAAGCTTTATACAGGGTAAAACGGATTTATCTGGGTTTAGACCCCATTGGGAGTTGGGCATCTGAGTGCTAAAGACAAGCACACTTCTGTGGGCTGTTTTCAGGTAAACCTGCAGCTTTGGGGCAAGTAATTCAGACCCTGGGTCTGTGTTGGACCAGACAGGAGTGTCTGGCTCAGCAAGACAGGGTGCTGGAGTACTGAGCTGGCAGGAAAAACAGGGATAGAAGTAGTCTTGGCACATCAGGTGGCAGCTCCCACGGGGGTTTCTGTGATCCAACCCATCACAGCCAAATCCTACTCAGTTTACTCACACAGGCTTGACTTCAGTATGACTGTTTATATGAATAAGATCAGCAAGATATGTTCTTATATATCCATCTTACTTGTCTCTGAACAGGAATGCAAATAAAGTACTCTTTCTTCCTCACTCTTTCCTTGTAGACCCCTTCAAGGCTCCATGGCCATAGGGTAACCTGGATTGTTTATTACTTTTCTCTGAGATTAACCGTAATTTGAGGAAGCTGAGCTGAATGATTGTCACTATTGCATTTGAAGATCCAGAATATGCATCTTTTCTATCTTTTAAGGGCTTGTCTACACAGGGAACTCAGAAAAATTAATCTGATTTAACTAAAGGCATGAATTTAAAGTGGATTGGTTAAGGGTATTTCCACACAGCAACTAGACATCTGCAGCTGGCCTGTGCCATCCGGCTTTGGCTGTGTGGCTGTTTCATTGCTATGTAGATTTCCAGGTCTGGGCTGTAGCCTGAACTCTGGGACCCTCCTACCTCTGAGGGTCCTAGAGCCCAGGCTCCAGCCTGAGCCCAGAAGTTTACACAGCAATGAAACAGCTCCATAGCCCAAGCCCTGTAGGTCTGAATTGACTGGCACAGGCCAGCTGTGGGTCTCTAGCAGCTGTGTAGACATATCCTGTGTGGATTTTCTTATTCAGAATTAAAGTGGCCTTCATTTGATTTAACTTAATTCACTTTGGAAGTGAATTAAGATTAAACCGGAATAAGGCCACTTTAATTCTGAATAAGAAAGGCCACATAGGGGCTTAATGTGGTTTAAACATTCCTCCTTGAATTCACACTTTTAGTTAATTCAGATTGATTTTTCTCCCATGTAGACAAGCCCTAAGAGTGTGTATTATTGCACACAGCATATAGAGGCAATATAAATGGAAATGCTGTTATTAGAAACATTAGCATGAATGAACCCTGCTATGGCAGTTCTTCTGCACACTTCTTTTAATTTATCCAAGCAGTTTGTGTGCATTAGCCATTAGTGCTGGTGGCCCTTTTTTCTGTGGCAAAAGATTTTCTAAGCTGTATCATATCTGTCCCTTTTTATCATATTTTAAAGGAGTCTGTAGGCCCATAATGGAAATCAGCATTCACATTATTATTATTATTATTATTATTATTATTATTATTCTCCATATAGCTCTGTAACTGTGCACCTGACCCTCTGAAATTTGTCTATTAATCTTACAGGGCATTGAACTATGGACAATAATCATTTTTGGCCCCTAGTTTTGCCCACAATGGCTTTGTGTTTTATTAACAATCCAATGAGACATTCATCCATGTTCTTGATTCTTTTATAAAATGTGATATCTTCTTGCTAACAAAAGCAGAGATCCCATTTCCTCTATATTTGTAGTCCAAACATTTAAGTATGCTGTATCATGTTAAAAATTAAGTGTTCTTATAATGACAACAAACCAGAGTATACAATCAAAATGCAATCACTTTCAATTACTCTGGGATTAAAACACTGGCACAAAAGCTTGGAAAGCTCTGCTGACTCATAATATTTTTCTTATGCTGAACTAGTTAATTAAATATTTAACTGAGGTTACATCAATATTTTAGGAATGTTCACGTTCCTCAATCTAAAGATGGAATGTAAAATATTTTTATCTGTCCTCCCTAGATGTGTTATATAATATATGCTCCACTATTTCAGCAACAGGGTCATATAGCAATGCAATTTACACCAGCTGAGGATTGCAAACTATTTTAACCTAATATTCATAAGCAATATGATCATATGTCATTATTGTAGTGGAAACTTGTTCAATCTAGATTGGATATTCAAATTCTTGTTTGTCTTCTGAAATGGTGTTCTAACTAGGTTTGCCAGTTTTCTAATCAAACAAACCCGAGTACCCTTGCCCTGCCCCATCCCTTCACAGAGATCCCCCCTGCCACACCCCTTCTCTGAGGCCACTCCCCCGCTCACTCCACCCCCCTTCCCTCTGTTGCTGGCTCTCCCCAACCCTCATTTTCAGTAGGCTGGGGCTTAGGGGGGCAGGAGGGAGTGAGGGTTCAGGCTGGGTGTGTGGGCTTTGGGGTGGGGCCAGAAATGAGGGGTTCAGGGTGCAGGAGGGGGCTCTGGGCTGGGGCAGGAGATTGGGGTGTGGCTGGGGATGAGGGATTTGGGGTGCAGGAGGGGCTCCAGGCTAGGGAGTGCAGCTGAGGGGTCCAGAGTGTGGGAGGGGGTTCCAGGCTAAGGCAGGGTGTTGGGGTGCAGGAGGGGCGCAGGGTATGGGCTCCGGGAAGAGTTTGGGGTGTTGGAGGGAGCTCAGGGCTGGGGCAGAGGCACAGGAGGGGGTGTAGACTCTGGCTGAGGGTGTGGCTCTGGAGTGGGACTGGGGATGAGGGGTTTGTGGTGCAGGAGGGGGATGAGCCCTGGGGCAGGGTGTTGGGGTGCGGGATGGGGTGTGGAGTGCAGGCTCTGGGAGAAAGTTTGGGTGTGGGAGAGGGCTCTGAGCTGGTGCAGGCAGTTGGAGTGTGGGAGAGGGTGTGGGCTCCAGCTGGGGGTGCGGCCTCTGGGGTGGGACCAGGGATGAGAGGTTTGGGGTGCAGGAAGGGGCTCAGGCCTGGGGCAGGGGGTTGGGGTGTCGGAGGGGGTATGGGGCGCTTACCTCGGGGGGGCTCCCTGGAAGTGGTGACATGTCTCTCCAGTTCCTAGGCGGAGGCATGGTCAGGTGGCTCTGCATGGTGCACACTCACTGCCTCTGCTCACAGGCACCGCCTCTGCAGCTCCCATTGGTTGTGGTTCCTGGCCAATGGGAGCTGCTGAGCTGGGGCTAGGGAGAGGGACAGTGCAAAGAGACTTTGTGGCCATTCCTCCACCTAGGAGATGAGGGACATGTTGCCAGTACCAGGGAGCCATGTGGAGCTGCGTAGGGAGCCTGCGAGCCCCGCCACCTGGACTTTTAACGGCCTGGTCAGAGGTGCTGACCGGAGCCACCAAGATCCTTTTTCAACCGGGTGTTCTGGTCAAAAACCGAACAACTGGCAACCCTAATTCTAACTAATGCTGTGCCAAAATTGCCATTATAAATCCTGATTTTCGTGGGTTTATGCTATAACCGCAAACATCCTTACTGTCTAAAATCTAATAAAAACATGGCTAAGTTCTCCCTTCCATTAAATGCATGCAGCCTCGCTGGCTTCAGTGATGCTACAATGACAGAGAACCAGCTCCTCAGCTGCTGTAAATCAATGTAGTTTTATTGAAAACTTTGAGAGAGGTCCATTAACTTCTTTCTACAAGAAAATATGGAGGACGGAGATCACAATGCATCATGGGAGATGTAGTCCAGCCAGGGAGCCTGGCCCATAGAAGGGAATGGGGACATGAGGCACTCAAACTACAACACCATGATGCACTGTGGCAGTTAAAGCACACACAGATTAATGTTGAACTGGCTCAGAATGAAACATTATTATTTTTAGATTTTTCTTATGAAAAATTGAAAAATTT
The DNA here is from genome assembly GCF_013100865.1 of Trachemys scripta elegans. Taxonomy (NCBI): domain Eukaryota; kingdom Metazoa; phylum Chordata; order Testudines; family Emydidae; genus Trachemys; species Trachemys scripta. The sequence goes on from NC_048300.1 coordinate 96,828,671, forward strand.
CAGCAATTTTCCTGTGGAAAAAATTAATTTTGGGGAAACTGCATTTTTTGTTGAAAACACGTTTAGATGGAAAATTGCCAACCAACACACACACACTTTTTCATTGGACCTGCTAGACGCCTGTTTGGGGAACATGGACCATTCTTTGACATATTTCTTTCTTTCTTGACTTCTTTACCTTAACTATGCCATGTTCCATCACACAAGACAATGAAATGTTATTTTACCACGCGAAGGCATACAATCACCGGAATTGGTTAGCAACATTGCCTGTTTTGTTCTGCTTTAACCACTGACCTTGAGCCTATCTCCAGTTAAACTAAGCACTGTTGGAATCCAATGTATCGATCTGTTGATTTCTTCAATTTTCTGTCTCCAACTACTTGCCCAACTCAAAAAAAATTCCTTCAGGAATCTTTTAAGAATCATTTGAATGATAAAACTACACATTTTAAGTATTTCGAATAATATTTTGAGTTCTGATTAAGGAAAAAATTGCTCAAAACCACCAGAAAATCAGTTGTTTCCCTCCATCCACCAGCATTTCACACATATAGCTGATGAGCTGTCCTCGAGCTTGTTCTTTTGCCAAAATATGGCTATTACTATTACAATGATCTGCTGATGCTAGATTGTTTTACCAGCAACCTCCTTCAAATTAGTTACTGTGCTTAATATCAGAACACAGAGCTCATACCCTGAGGCTTAGTTTAGAAGACCAGTTGTTGACTACTGATAATGTCACCTACAAGGGAATTGTTATGTGTTGTATTAAATATCACATGATGAAATTCATCGCTCTCTCATTTCCTCTTTCAAGCTACACAAATATTTCAACAGCTAATTAGCAACACCCCACTGTCAGGTTTCAGCATTTTATTATAAATATGTACAGTTTAGAAGTATGTTGATTTTAATAAAATGCTTAACTGAAAGGAAAGGAAATTGAATTGTCAAACCTTGCGGTAGTTTTTCCTCACAATTAAATCTATTTAACCCTAATAATTTTAGAAGACAGTTGATTAATAAACAATAAGAGCTCATGAAATTAATGAGCATTATCACGAGGCAATTTGCCATGCTGATCAGTTAAGTATTCCAACAGAAGGACACATGTGACTGGCTGCCACAGTAACATTTATACATGGAATTGAGCTTTATGTTTATGAGGAGAAGCACTGAGTATGCATTGTGAATCCTCTTGTTCAGATAGACAGAGCACTCACTGTACACCACCACCTTGAGGAGCCAACCATTTTCAGAGGTGCAGTTATAAAATGGATATTGAAAACATGGCAGTTGGTACCAGAGTACAGAGACATAAATGTCACACGGGGCTATTACTGCTTCCTTTCTTTCACTTATTGTCTATTACGGTCCCAATCCTCCAAACCCCAAGGGCCACCTTTCAAACTTATTTAGGCACCTAAAGATGCAGATGGGTGCCTATTGGGATTTTCAGAAGTACCTAAGCAGGCACCTAACACCCATTCATTCAATGAGAGAACACTTGTACATAAAGTTAAGCATGTGTGTAAGTGTTTGCAGGAGTGGGCCCATACACTATAAACTCTTCAGGGCAGATTTTACTATGGCCCAGATCCTCCAAGTTATTTAGACACCTAAGTCCCATTGAAATTAATGGGAGTTAAATGCCTAAGTACTTATGAGCATCTGGGCCTAAGTGTATTTACAGTACCTAGCAGAATGGGGCCTCATCATTGTTGGGGTCTCTAGACACTACTGGAATGTCAATAACAACAACAGTGGAAATGCATTGCATATAGCTTCACTGCACCAAACCCATCTAGTCAGGGTTTTTTTTTTTGGAATTTGTTTTCATTGAAATAGGACACCACAGGCATAAAAGATACACAGTATAGCCTACTCCAGCAATTTAGTATTTGCAGGGCTGTCGATTAATCACAGTTAACTCATGAAATTAACTCAAAAAAATTAATTGCAATTTGAAAAATTAATTGCGATTAATCACAGTTTTAATCACACTGTTAAGCAATGAAATACCAATTGAAATTTATTAAATATTTTTAGATATTTTACTACATTTTCAAATATATTGATTTCAATTACAACACAGAATACGAAGTGTACAGTGCTCACTTTATATTATAAACAAGAAGAGGGCAGCATTATCTCCTGAAAATCTAAAACTTTTTGTCCAGTGACTGACTGAACAAGAAGTAGGACTGAGTGGACTTGTAGGCTCTAAAGTTTTACACTGTTTTATTTTTGAATGCAGTTATTTTTTGTACATAATTCTACATTTGTAAGTTCAACTTTCAAGAGATTGCACTTCAGTACTTGTATTAGCTGAGTTGAAAAATATTATATCTTTTGTTTTTTATAGCACAAATATTTGTAATCAAAAATAAATATAAAGTGAGCACTGTACACTTTGTGTCCTGTGTTGTAATTGAAATGAATGTATTTGAAAATGTAGAAAACATCCAAAAATAATAATAGAATACCATTTGTTTAAATAACAGCATGATTAATCGCGATTAATTTTTTCAATCACTTGACAGCCCTAATATTTGCATAATGAAGAGTATTGCAGTAGAGATGAAGATGATAATAAGACTCTGCAGAGTCTATAAGTAAGAATGATTAAAAATAAATATTTGAAAAATAAACTCACCCCTGCAGACAGCCTCCATGCTTCTGTGATGGGTGTGCTGTTGCAGTGCATGTGGGCCATCAGACAGAGCTGGAGCAGGTCAGTCCTGGAAGACAGAATGTCACAGACCTACAAGAAAAGAAACCTTTTTGTTTCATGCACTGACTGGCCAGTTTTACACTGTCTATGTTGGCCATGTAGCTCCCAGTCATAGAGCTGTAAATGGAAACAGCACAGAGCACTCTGAAGGATGGAACTGATTTGTGTGTGTTTAGCGCTCTAAATTGTGCAGATGCAGAGCTTCCAAATATTGGGTTCACTTACATAATGTGGGCCAAATCCCGAGGGGCCCCAGTCTTGCAAACAGCATTATGTGGGCACTTCCATCGGGTCCCAGTTCAGGAAAGCACTTAAGTATGTGCTTAAAATTAAGTCAAAGTTAAGCACATGCTTAATTGCCTTGCTGAACAGAGCTGCTTACCTCAATCAGGCCATGGACCTGTAGGCAGGATCGGTAACTTGGCTTTTACTGAACCCTTACTCAGGCAAAAATTAGAATGAAGTTAAATTCAAGATCTGGCTACATATGAGGTACAATGCATTAAGAATGCAGTTAATGATGGATTACCATCTTGCCTTTAGTCTTAGTTTCCATGGCTGTATCAGTTTAAATCAGATCTTTAGCATTATTTGGACATAATTTTTAAAATGTAGTTTAATATTTAAATGAATTTTTAATCTTTCTGGAGATTATTAGCTTTATGCTTTTGCAGTGAACTCTTTAGTCTTTTGGGGGACAGCCAAAATATTATATTCTATAGTCCTTTTGAAGCTCTCCTTTTTTTTGAACTCTGAAAATTTTATTTTCTTAACCTCAGGCTGTCTTTTTGGTTTTAAGCTGCCAGCCCTGTCAACTTTGCATCAGTGCATTCATGTATCATTGAGAATTCTCTCTGAAGCACATCAGACAAAAAAACATCTGGTGTACAACTGCATTGTGTTCTTTAACATCCTGTGGAGGGGTTTGCCTAAGGCCTCTCTTTCTATTGGTGCTTGGGCTGGCCATGCATCACTAGATGTTTATAAGAAACTACCTGTATTGATTTTACAAGACGGCAAGCATACTGCTGACTACTTTATGTATGAAGATTACTGGAGTTGAGTTGCGGAAATCTTGTAGCAATTTCTAGTGATTTCACCAATGACAGTAAGTTCAAACAACAGAATCTTTAATACACTCACCATCAACAATGAGCCCACTGATTTTTATAACAATTATCATTCATACCACGTGAACACCAAAATGTGCTAGGTGCCATACATAAAGGAAAAATAGTCCAGCCCCCGAAGAGTTAACAATCTGAATGAGACAAAATCACAAAGAGGGAGAAGGAGAGAAGGGAGACAATCTACAAGCAAAGAGAACGGGGTGACGATTGGCACTCTTGTTAATTTCATATTAACAATATATTTATACGCTACCTCCAGCAGCCACCTATCTAGTTCTGTTTTTAGTTCCATTAATTATTTAACTTTTCTTATTCCTTCCCATTGTCTTAATTTATTTATTTCAGAATGTACAAATGCTGGTAGATGAGAGCAGCTGGAGAGTTTCTGACCTGATCAAATATTCGATTCAAACGTATAACTACTGAGACTCCTGGTGCGGATCTCAGAAGGCTCCCGAGGCTGTAGACTCCTTTCCCCTGCCACTTGCAGCCATTGCTGCTCTCCTTTCTCCCAGGGTGGCTGGGGCTATATTTGTACTGGGGTAATGCATTGAGGCCACTAATCAAGGATCAGGACCCCATTCTGCAAAGCACTGCACACACATATAATGAAAAGATAGAAGGGAACCTACTCTAGAAGGTGGAACCCTTGAGGGTCCTCTCCATGAGAAGTGTGTTGAATGTGGGTGCTCTGTATGGGACCTGATGCTTCCCAGTGTTTGGGTTCCTGGGTAGGAGGGGGAAGGGGAAGGAGATACCATTATCTGCCCCTCATTACTAATTTAAGTTTCCCTTATATCCCAGCATGTGACGCAGACCATTGAAAGTTGCTGGAGAATTCTCTTTGCCAAGCGGGAGAAAATTGGCCTTGAGATGATGCAGAAAGTCAGGGTCACCGCTGCCTAGCAAGCAAGTTGCCAAACTTCAGAGATGAGCTATGGCAAAAGCCACACTTCGTCTCTTACTTGATTAATTGTAGTGACACCAAAGGCACAAAACAACATCATTTATATTGTCAAATTATTCCTGGATGAATAACTTCCCTTTCTTCTAAATAACATACAGGAACAATAAGTGTCAACGGATAATAGACAGACTCAGATTTTCAGTGTTACAGCAAGATAGACTGCTTGACAAGGTGATTTGGCATTGCAAGTGATCGCTTCGTGAACAAAAACGAAACTAAAAAGATGCTTTTCCAGTGCTTTGATTGTAGCTAACAGGCTATCCTTAACATTTGTAATGGAGAGCTGGCAGTTTCACCTATTATTAAGATTGCCTGACACTTCCTATTATAAGACCCTGGTTTTGGTTGCTTATAACTCTGCCAAACTTCAGTTTGGGCTGAAATGTTCTAGGTTGGGTGTCTGCCTCAGGCTGATACATATATTTTTAAAATTTTTCTGAAACTTTCAGCCAAAAAGGTTCAGCTGTTTCCTTAGCGTGCTCATTATGAGAATGAGATAAGGGGAAAATATGTTGCATTGCCCATGTTAGAAATGCTGGTGACCTGTTCTTTGAAAAGCTCTAGCACCTCCATGCTTTGTAGCAGGGATGTGAAATTTGGCAGAGGGAAGGTTCTTTTGCCATTGCCACGAAAATCTGCCCAAATTTCATGAAGCTTTAAGCCTTTGAAAAACAGCAGTTCCCACATGCTCAGTAGAGACACCTGGGATTTTAGCAGCTACATCCCCTGACAATTCCATCCACCCTGGACATGGTGTAGGGACTGCTCTGGACTTTCCCTGCCATTGCAGCTCTGGGCTACTGCAAGCCAGGTCAGATCCAGGCCCAACCACCTGAACTGAAAGAAGAGAAAGAAACTCTGTCTCCTGTGCTCTGAATGATCCCCTTGCTTGGCCCAGGCAGTGTGGAGGAGGAAGCTGCCAGATTCAAATGCAGAGGGGACAAAAGCCAGACCAGAGGCATGGGAAGTAGAATGGGACAAGGAGCCTGGGGCTGGGGAGCAAAACTGGGACTGGAAGCTGACAGAGATGGAGAGAGGGTAACAGTCTGCGAGCTGGGGTGGGGGGAGACTGGAACTGGCTGGGCATGGTGACTGGAACTGAGTCTGGGAGTTGACCCTGGGAACTGGGGGGAGACTGGTATTCTGTCTGGGCCTCAGTTCCCTATTTGTTAAATGGGGATAATACCACACTCTCACCTCACAGGGGTGTTACAAACATAAGTCAGTGTTTGCAAAGCACTCGGATACTCTAGTGATAAGTGCCATAGAAACCCCATGTGGAAATTAATAATTCTGTCTTCAGAGCAGGATTTGAATAGTATGCAGTAAATACAGCATGGGCAGCTGTGACCATAAGATGGCATATTGTCATAATATTTACCCAAAAGGTGACATGTAATATATCAGTAGAAAACGAAGAACTCACTGCTCATTAATATTCTTGCGTGATGCCTGTACGGTAAGCCCACAAAGAACTTTACACCAGAGCTGGAAATTTGTGACTAAAATGTGTTCAAACCAGGCACGTAGGGGGAGATGATAAACAGATTTTCTCCAGACAAAGAAAAGAGGCCAACACCTAAAACCAGGTGTGACCAAATTCAATGGGCTAGTCATTTATATCAGAGGTTGCAGGAAGAGATCATTTGCATTGTAAAAATCACCAGCAGGTGAGGATAAATTCTACACCAGACACCCAAGCGTCTACACCCAGCAGGGGTAAGAAGTTATCTGGGGACTAGGGTGACCAGATGTCCCGATAAAATTGGGACCATCCCAATATTTCAGGGTGTGTTCCGCGTCCCGACCGATTTGTCCCAATATCCGCCGGCAGGAACTGACTCTGTTTTTTTTTTTGGCTCCCCCCACCCCCATGTGTCCCGATTTTTTATTTCCCTCATCTGGTCACCCTAGGGGATACTCTTCAGAAGAACGCATTTCAAAGGCTTATGGGACTATAAGAGAGGAGGAGAAAACCCTTACAATATCCTTCACTTGAGGAGACAAAGGAACCGAGCACTCAAAGCTCTGTGAAGGGTCCTGGCCAGAGAGCCTGGTCAGCCATGCTGGAAAAGAGATTTTATGAGAAACATTTGTGTGAAGAAAAGGCTCTCATTTGTTAAATCAGGTTTTAGTCTCAGAAGCGTATTTTTATTTTTGTTGGCTTGGCTTGGGTACTGCAAAAATTGGCTGATGCCAATTAAGAGGGAGAAGTGTATTTTTTTTAGGCTGCTGAAGTCATTTATCTGGGACACAAAATTGATGCAACTGGAGGAGAATGTGAGGGTGATTACTGAGGCTCCACCCCCAAAGTCAGTGTCTGAATTGAAATCCTTTCTAGGTTTGCTAAATTATTATGGTAAATTTTTATCTAGCTTCACATCTGTGTTGGCCTGATTACACAAACTGTTTCAGAAAGGAATACAATTCCAGTGGGGTCCAAAACAAAAAAAGTAGCTTGAACAGAAGCAGAGAAATTGCTGAAGTCATCAAAATGTTTAGTTCATGATGATAGTCAAAAATAACTAAGTATTGTCTTGTGATGCCTCACCATCTGTGGAGGGAGTGGTACTAGCCCACTGAATGTCAGATGGAGCTGAGCATCCCATCAGTTATGCATCAAGGTCACCAGCTTCAGCAGAAAAAAATATTCCTAACTATAATGAGAAGGGCTAGCAGCATTTTTTGGGGTAAAGCAGATCCACTCTTACCTATATCACAGGCCTTTTGTTATACATTCAGACCATAAACCTTTCAAAGGTCTGCTTGGTGAGATCAACCTGTACTCCCTATGGCATCTGCCAGAGTTCAGAGAGGGGCTCTCACCTTATCAGCTTATGACTCTGGGTCTGATTTTAAATCAAGAAAAGCATTGGTTGAGAAGATGCTCTGAGTTCATGCCTGTTAATGGATAGCCTGCCAAAAGTACCTCAGCCTACAGAAATCCTCCTCCTTATTGAACTAATGCCCACCTCTCTAACTGATTCAGCACAGATAAAAAGAGAGACTAAGGGCTTGAAACACTGTATACGGAGACATGACTTATGACAATGGGAGGGGTTCTCCTATTGGTGTAGGACATCCACCTCCCTTACAGGTGGTAGGTCGGTTGATGGAAGAATTCTTCCATCAGTGCTGTTTACACTGGGATGGGGGGATAGATCAGCTTAACTACTTTGCTCAGGATTGTGAAAAAAAAATCCACCACACCTTCTTCTATTAGCAGAGGCCACAACTGATAAACTTCACGCTACATTTTCTATTTTTGGATTGCCTGAGGTAGTGGTGAGTGACAATGGTACCCAGTTCACTGCAGGAACTTATTTAACAAACCAGCTTCAAACACATTAGAACGGCTCCATATCACCCTTCTTCAAATGGCCTAGAAGAGCAGCCTGTGCCAATCATAAAAGAGGGAATGAAGAAGATGGTATCCATGGTACCACAGAAACCAAGCTGAGCAGGCTTCTTTTTGAGTGTTGTGTGATACCACAAGCCACAAGAAGAAAGTCACTTGCAGAACTCTCAGTGAGAAGGAAACTAAGGTCTCATCTGGATTCTCTATGCCCAGAGGAAGCTTTTTTAAATTGAGGATAACTGCATCATGGAATGGGCCACCCAAATACCTTGAAAGAACCCACTTCAATACAGAAATAAAACCACCTCTGACTGCATACCACTTGTCAACTATGACACCACACTTGAACCTATGCAGGGTACCATCAAACAAGTGCAACCGATGCTTGATGGGGACGCCATCCTGAAAGAAATCTTTCCTGAACCACCCATTTCTTCCTTCAAACAACCCCCCACCTCTCTAATCTCATAATAAGAAGAAAGCTCCTCAAAGATCAGGACATACCCACTCAAAGTTGCACCAGACCCTGCCAGAATACCCAGTGCAAAACCTGCAAACATATTTCCACTGCTACAACGATCAACACCTCCCCTATGACCCACCTTTCAAGCTCCATGGATGCTAAATACGCCAAGCACAACATATGGTCTACATCATCCAGTGAACTAAATGTCCCAATAACAACTATGTGGGTGACGCCAGACAATCACTACACTCTCAAATGAACTCACGCGGGAAAATGATAAAAGACAAAAACACCCTATCACGTGTGGGAGAACACTTTTCACAAAAGGATCACTCTATATCTGACCTATCAGTCCCCATCCTCAAAGGAAACCTGCACAACACTTTCAAAAGACAAACCTGGGCACTTAAATTCATTACTCTGCTAGACACTAAGGCTTTGTCTACACTACACAACTTTTAGTGACAAGGCAGTGTTGCTACAGCTGGGCTGCTAAAAGTGGCGCAGTGTAGCTGCTGTTTGTTGGCTCTCTTGCCGACAAAATACTTCCACCCCAATTAGCTGCATTTGCACTGACAACCAGGCCTGCTCCAGGCACCAGCCCAGCAAGCAGGTGCTTGGGGCAGCCAATAGAGAGGGGCGGCATGTACAGCTCTTCGGCAGCAATTTGGAGGTAGGTCCCTGTGATGTTGTGCAGTCTATATGGTTTTATAAAAATATAAGTGAACATAATGTAACTGGGATATGCTTCATACAAAAGGTCTATTGTAAGGTATCATTACAAAGCTCAAAATCTACTGAGTGTGATCATCCTATTTGTAGAAATGTACCACTCTTGTATCTAAAACTAGAAATATAAAACATAACTCTGAGGGCCTATTGTAATTATGTAAAGTGTGGGCCATTAAGGATGGTTTGGAATCTTGATGACTCCCATTGTCTGCAGATGGCTGTATTTACCTGTGAGTCTTCCTGTATATGTGTGTGCTGGCAAGTGAGTAATGAAGTCTTGCAGTGACGTGATCATGTCACCTGAACTGGAATCCATCTTTAACCTGGTGCTTTTCCAGTGAGGGGGGGTGGAAACCCAGAGGGACAAAGGGTTCCCGCCTTATGCAAAAGATATATAAAGGGGTGGAAGAGAAGAAGGGGGGAGAGGAGCCATCATGAAGAAACCCCTAGCTATCACCTGAGCTGCAACAAGAGCTGTACCAGGGGAAAGAATTGTGCCCAGGCCTGGAAGGTGTCCAGTCTGAGAAAAACTTACTGAAGCATCTCTGAGGTGAGATTATCTGTATTTAGTTTGATTAGACATAGATTTGCTCATTTTATTTTATTTTGCTTGGTGATTTACTTTGTTCTGTCTGTTACTACTTGGAACCACTTAAATCCTACTGTCTGTATTTAATAAAATCACTTTTTATTTAGTAATTTACTCAGAGTATGTATTAATATCTGAGGCAGCAAACAACTGTGCATATCTCTCTATCAGTGTTATAGAGGGCAAACAATTTATGAGTTTGCCCTGCATAAGCTTTATACAGGGTAAAACGGATTTATCTGGGTTTAGACCCCATTGGGAGTTGGGCATCTGAGTGCTAAAGACAAGCACACTACTGTGAGCTGTTTTCAGGTAAACTTGCAGCTTTGGGATAAGTGATTCAGACCCTGGGTCTGTGTTGGAGCCAGACAGGAGTGTCTGGCTCAGCAAGACAGGGTGCTGGAGTCCTGAGCTGGCAGGGAAAACAGAAGCAGGGGTAGTCTTTGCACATCGGGTGGCAGCTCCCAAGGGGGTTTCTGTGATCCAACCCGTCACAGTCCCTCACTCCCTCTCGGAGTGAAGGACCAGCCACCGAATTGCTGCCGAAGACTGAAGTGGCGGCGGTAGAACCGAAGTGCCGCAGATCGCGATCGCGGCTTTTTTTTTTTTCCTGCTTGGGGTAGCAAAAACCCTAGAGCCAGCCCTGCTGACAACACGCTGTTCACACTGGCACTTGTTGTTGCCAGAATGTTTGTCTTTCGGAGGTGGGGTGGGGGTTTCAATACCTGTGAAAGACAAAAGTTTTGTTATTCAATTGCCAGTGTAGACATAGCCTAAATCATGGACTGAACAGAGACACTAGATTTATGGCTTGTTACAATTTGTAACCCATTAACCCCCCTCTTTTCATGCTATGGCTGCTGAGGTGTTAACATACCACTCTACCTTGACTGGTCCCTTACAATATGTGCTATCTACTTGTGCTAAACAATCTGTTCCACCTTTCCCAGAGCAGAAGAAGACCTCTGTGTGGCTTGTATTTCTCACCAACAGAAGTTGGCCCAGAAGTTGGGTGATTGAGGCTATGTCTACACTGCCAAGTTTTTTTGCCAAAAGTTATACGACTTTTATTAAAGCATTTTAATTAAACTGCTGTTGCATGTCCACACTGTGCTCCTTGTGTTGCTGGAGCGTATCCACACTAGCAGCTCTTGCAACGACAAGACAGCAGTGCACTGTGGGTAGCTATCCCACTATGCAACTGGTCACAGTGTGCTTTGGGAAGGGTTTGCAATGCCTCATGGGGCAAGCACAGCATCACATGATGCAGGTTTCTCAATCCTATTATTCCATGGGCATCCTACTAGATTGCAATCTGCTTTTCAACTGAAGTGTAGGGGGAGTGTGTGTGACAGGGAATGTGTGTATCTGGGGGGATGGGGAGAGACAGATAGTGTGTGTTGAGGGAGAGTAAGTATGTCGGCATGCTATCTCCTAAGTTCAGTCAGCTGCCGAAAGCAACCTGTCCTGAGGCAGGGGGAGGGGGAAACTCCGACAACAGCCCCCGTGGGCCTCCCTCCTTGGCTCTGCATAGCACAGAGTCTCTCTCTCTCACACACATCCACCCCTGCCTGCCTGCCTCTGTGTTCTTAGTGTGGGAGACAGCAGGACAGGAGCATTCCATGTTAATGATTTGCTCTTTGTTTTGGAGCAGAGCATCACAGCAAATGGGCTGTCGGAGCAAACGGGCTTGTTGAAAGGGGAGTGGCACATGCCTGCAGGGCTGCTGTGTTCAAAACAATGAGCAGAGCGGTCACTGCAGGCATTGTGGGACACCTCCTGAGGCCAATTACAGCGAGAAAAGCAAGCAAGGTGTTTACACTGGCACTTTGTTGATAAAACCTTTGGGCAAAAAGCCTTATCACGCTCATCAAGGTGGTTTTATTAAAGCGCTGCAACTGAGAAGATTCGTCGCAAAAAGTGGCTTTGCAGTGTGTACACCTCTGCTGTTTCATCGCCAAAAGCTGCCTTTTGACGAAAAAACTTGGCAGTGTAGATCAGCCCTGAGCAGGGCCAGTTCCAGGCACCAGGTGCTTGGGGTGGCCAACGGAAAGGGGCGATACGTCCGGCTCTTCGGCAGCAAGTCGGCAGCGAGTCCCTTAGTCCCTCTTGGAGGGAAAGACCTGCCACCGAATTGCCGCCAAACAATGAAGCGGCGGCAGTAGAGCTGCCGCCGAAGTGCTGCTGATCACAGCTTTTTTTTCCTTTTTTCTTTTTTTCCCGCTTGGGGCAGTAAAAATGCTGGAGCTGGTCCTGGACCTGAGTTACCAGATGGGAGACACATTTGTAGCCCCCACAATCAGGTTAATCAGCAGTACTATGCGGAGTTATCTGTAGAGAATACTCATTCAGATGTTGAAGTACCAGGTGTTATGGAGTCATTAGACTATCCAATTTCTACATCCAGAAATAGTGAGATTGTTGAGGATCCCAAATCAACCACTCCAGCGGACTTGGAAGTTAAGCCTGCAGAGATGGTTGTATTATCAGAAAGCCGTTCTGCATCTGCTTCTGATGAAGGACTACAGGTGTTTTCACTGTGCCATTCCAGAAAATCTCTCAAACCTAGAGACAGACTAGACGTGTAGTAGTAAGGCACTTATGATAGAAAGGGAAGAATAATCCCTTGCAATGGCATGAGGATTAGGGTAGTCTACCCCAACCTCTTAGGATGTTGTGTTTTGTTGTTATACTGTTAATGTTTTCAGTGTATTATTACTAATCATTTAAAGGGGGAGGAGTGTAATGTTGTAGGTATTTTTGTTATGCTTATTCCTTCCTGGTGGCCAATGACAGAGTAGCTATTTACTGTTAGAAGCCCTAAGGCTGTACTGAGCATGCTCCAGGGGGTCACAGGAGAGAGAGCAAGGAAATTTTTCAAGATGGAGGCAGATTAGTTGCTTAGATGAATTTGTATCAGAATAAAATATCTTTTTTTCAGTTCAAATCTGTCTCCCAATACTACACCACCAAATTTGACAATGTCGTCCTTAATTTCTTTGTGTCAGCTTTCTCGTCTGCAAAATGGGTATTGTAATAATACCTATTTACCTTACAAAATTCAGCTAAATTCATAAACGTTCTAAAGTAATTGAGACCCTAGGATGGAAGGCTTAGTAGAACTGTAAACTATTACCATTCCAGACACACTGCTCTTTTAATGGGCTTAAAATGATACAAGGTTCAAAGCCAGAATGAACTTTTAAAATAAATTATTTAAGTAAATGTAATGCTGGTGGAAGAGGTCATATTGTCAGCCCTGGCAATTTAAATCCACTGCTTACCCATATGCTAGGAAGAGCACAGACAATTGTAATGTCAGCTTCTCCTCACTACACCACTTCTGCACCTCAACTCTATCCTGGATTTGCGGCTAGATGTGAGATGATAGTTAAGTCATGATGCCTGAAGCTCTCTGTTGTGACTGCCAAGAAGGGTACCAGTTAGTACCAATTATGATGTAGACCTGTGTCTGTTAGGTGCTGGATTAAGACCACAAACTCATTTCCCACTTACCACCAGCCAGTTGTCATATGAGATGGTGAAGACTGGACCACACAATTACTGCCCAGGTTCAAATCAGTGACTAATAGGTGAAAGGCTTCCTAACCAATTATGAACTCTCCACCTCCCCGCCCCCCGCCCCAGCCATCCATGCTCCTTTAGGTGTATTTTTTTTAAGTAAATATATATCTGGTCTTCTCTTTTGGTGACAAGCCCTGTGCCAATGGGATCACCACAGATTTCTACAGAAAGATACAGTAGAATGATATGGTACTTTGATTGTCTGACTTTTTTATGGGTTCACAGAGGGCTTTGCTTTCAAAACAGGTAAAAACTACAACTAGCCTTCTGTAAAGACATGACTTTTCTTTGTCTGAGCCTGTTTAAAATGTATATCAGACACCTGTGACAACTTTAAGAGCTGCCAACAGAGAATAAACCTCTGGGAAAATGTTAGTAAAACTGGTCTGACCGGATGATTAACCTCAGGACTCAGTTCAACACAACTGGTGCTCAACCTTAGTCAGGCAACAGGACTATAAAGAGAAAACCTGTGTGTTGCATGCTAAGATGTTGGTTGGTCTAGCAAAGAGGAGCACCACACACTATTCTTCATCATGGAATCCTCCTTACACTAACTTCTTGACATTCTTTCATCTCTTTTTTCAATGGGATATGCCTATTTCCAAGTTGAGCAGAAGGCTATTGCAGTAAAACAATCTCTTGATATGCAGAATTCAGGCAGCTAATGTATGTGTTTTGATAGCATTTTTGTACTAAGGTCTTTAGCAGGTTATTTTTTAATAAACTGGAACAATAAAATAAAAATATAAGTGCCTTGGAGCTGATACGAGCTTTCCATTACAGAGAGTGAGACATATTGCCTCTAAAGTATTCTGCATCATCATCATTACTGTCATGACCAAGACATGGGCAGGCTGACCTAGTGGTCAGAGCAGGAGTCAGGAGCTAGGCTGGCTCAGATAACAGGAGATCAGAGCCTGAGACAGGCTAGGGTTCTCCAACTGGGGTTCTTGACCCCTCAGGGGGAGTTGCAAGGTGGTTACATGGGGATCACAAGCTGTGAGCTCTGTGGGGCTGACAGCCCTGAGCCTCCATTAAATTTCCCCTACCCCATTCAAAGGCTTGCTGTGTGAAAGGGGTCACCAATACAAAAAGTTTGAAAATAACTGGGCAGACTGAGAGTCAGGTGTCAAGAGGCAGGCAGGCAGGCTCAGGTTACCAGGAGATCCGTAGGAGCAGCTATAATAGGGAAAGCAGTCCTAAGCAAGGGAAACCCAGTTGCATGGACAACATCCTGGTCCTGTGCTTGGTTTAAATAGAAATAGGGAACCAATCAGGATCCCCAAAGTTCTGCCAATCAGATCCCAGTGAGGACTGTCAGAGTTGCGCTTCTAGTTCTAGCAACTGCTAGCAGGTCACTGAGTGGCAGGTTGGCACTTGCTAGTTCCAGAAAGCCCTGTGGACCAGCAATTGAGACCTGTGGTCCCTGTCAAAGATATTCAGATTTAGATTTAAAAAGGAAAGCCTTTTTGCTACAATCTTCTATGTCCCTCTATGTTGGAAGCAGGGTTTTGATTCCACAGTAATTCAATCACATCCAGGGTGCCATTTGGGATATCTGGCATCCCTTAAGGATAAAAAGTGCTTCAGACTGCCTTCAAAGAGGCATATGACAGGGAACCCCTTAGGCATTGTGTTATCAGTATGAGACTTATGGAACTGGAAGGCCTATAACTGAAATGTATTAGGATTCCCAGCTGGAAGTCACTATGTCAGTGTTACTCTTTGCTTATGGGATGCTATGGCTATAACGCTTTAGAATAGATGAATCTTGATATGAATTACGACTTCTTGGCTAAAAAGTTTAGTATTTGATATGTCCTCTCTTGGGAACTGTCTCCTGCCCTTGTAGGGGGAGAGGGACTCAATGACTAGATAGGGCATTTATCTCTAATATGGTCCACTATGACAATGAGCAAAGAACAAAACCGAGTAAGTCACCAGCTGAAAGAAACCATCTGAACTTAGCACACGCTGAGTGAATCAAAAGCATGTAATGGGGCACACTTGGTATACACTATCTCTGTTGTATTTGCATAGTCACAGCTTTGGGTTTTTACAACTCAGGTTTTAGTTCCTAGATTCTAGAGCTGAGCAAACTATTTATAGGGGATAATTTATTCAGTAAATTTAGCCTGTCTTTCCATTTGCAAACGAGCTGTGTGACTTTTATGAGGGTTTGTGAGCCCAGCCAGCCTTTCCTAGTGGAGCCAGTTTCAGTTGCAACAGTGTCTCTAGACCTAAACTGCCTCCAGACTGAAGCTATGGTTCTGACTCCAAGTTCCATTACAACAGGAGCCCAACTGTTCAGAAAGCAGAAATGTCATCACAGACCATCTGAATAAATAAAAGGCTAAGAATTTCCCCCCAAGGCGAGGGGGCGCAAATGACTCACAAGAAGCAGGACTGAAGTTTGGGAGAGCTCTGAGATGACCAGAGGGCTCAGCCAGAGTCTTCACTTTATCTTGTGCAAGCTGCTGTTTATGTAATGGGCCTAATAGCCTGTAAACTTCCTACAATGACTTTGGGGACAACATCAGACCAGAGGCCAAGAGATGAGAGAGAGAGAGAGACCTACCAGGACGGCTTACTTTTGCCCTTCTCAGAAGTACCTGTGTTTCTCCTCCAGCCTGGGATAAGGAAACCATGACTGCTCTGGTTAATATCCAACAGTTTTGGAGCAGGTGCTCTAGTACCCTCTTGACACAGTAGTTCTTAAGAGACCTACACTGAGTTGCTGGTTTGTGCATTCTCTTTCCAATCTCATCACTAGGGCCTCTGACCCACAACAACAGGCCTAACTGTCTAGAAGCCAGCCAATGCTAGCACCCCTAAGATGAATTTCTTTTGTAACTGCGGACTCCGTTGTCTTAGTCACATGTGCTGGGAGTCAGTCTGTGTGTAAGGAAAGTCCAGTCAATTGGATTTGGTGGGGACAGATTGTCTTGTGGGGATTTTATATTGTGATGAACCTGCTGATTCATTACTTATCACCATAGAATGGGCCAGAGGGAAAGGACAGGTCATTCTCGGAGGGACAGAGAGCATTGTGTTATGCAGAGTGAACAGGAAAAGGAAGTGATATTGAGGATGAAGAGGATCAGGCTTAGGGAGAGAGAGAGAGGCTGTGTGAGATCTAGGTTAGAGGCAGCACTGTAATGGTTGGCTGAATGCTAGGGGGCAAATTTGCAAGCATGCAGTATCAGGCAAGCCCTATAGATGGATGACAACTCAGAGCGAGGAACTCTCACCAGTGGGATTTTAGGTATCTGCCTGATGCCAGGGCCATCCACATGGAAGCCTTGTGCATTCACGCCAGCTCCGGGGCACCCTTGGCCCACTCCCTGACAGCATGGTTCTTATCACAGCTGATACCCCAGAACTTCCCACCACTTTGGGAATTCTGCAAAATGGAGGGGCCACTGAGAAAAAGTTAAAACAGCCAGAAAGGCATAGTGCTGCAGAGGCAATTGCTTCTTACAGGAAGGGGGAAATCTGTGCATGGAGGATCTTAGGGTGACCAGATGTCCCAATTTTATAGGGACAGTCCCGATTTTTGGGTCTTTTTCTTATATAGCCTCCTATTACCCCCCACTCCCTGTCCCGATTTTTCACACTTGCTGTCTGGCCACCCTAGAGAATCTCCTCTGTCTGTGGATCCTGGGGGGACAATAACTCCTTATAATTCCAAAAGTCATTAGAAGGCGTTGCATGGCAAATTATGTCTTTCACCGGTTTCTTAAAAGGCGAACAGTTCTTTGGTGTCGAGTTTGCTTTGCTTGTTTCTGTCATAAGTGAAGAATTATTTGTGACAGTAAGTGTGAATTTTGGGTATAACAACAGAGCTGTGGAGTTGAGGTCAAAAGGTAAATTCTGCTTTTTGCAACATGTTTGATCAGGCTGAGATATTGTCTGTAGTGTTGTGAACAGAAGCAGTGTGACTCCCAGTGGGCAGAACCTGGAGAGGGAGAGAACATAAACAGAGAAAGAGAGGACAGAGTTGGCCTGGCCTAATGTACTGTGCTCTGCCAGCCAGCTTGCTCTGTCTTTAATGCCTGATTTCCCGTTCCCAGGCATGCAGAGCTCAGTCTCTCGTGGGAGGGAGTACTTCAAGTTGCTCAACAGAAACCCCACTAAGTGATGGGTGGGCCAGTGCTGTTTGCCCCTTAAAAAATGTTGGCTTCAAAAAGTGTTGAAAACTAGTCATTATCAGGGTGGGGAGGGAGTGCGTGTGAGCACGGTAGTCATCCATACAGCTTACTTTGGAGGGAGAAGTACACTGGATACTGCTGCCTTCCTGTCAGAGGCTGGTCGCAGTGGGAATTCAGTGCCTCTGAAATCCAACCACTTATTTTGATGCCTGAAAAATGGATTTGAGTGCCTGCCAGTTTTGGCCTATGTGACTTGCGCATGGCCACAAAGCAACGACAGAGCTGGGAATGGAACTTGGGTACTCCTGGCTGCTTGTCCCATGCTGAGCTCACTATACTAGGAGTCCTCAAACTTCTTCTCATTTCTCCCCCCGCCCACCATGGCATTCTTCTCCTGCTGGTAGCTCCAGGACCACTGGTCACTCTATCTCAGGGTTCTATACTGCTTCCCAAAGCTGTAGAATCTGAGCTCTGGCACCTGAAGGTATATTCTGTTTTCTCTTCTTCTACCCTTACGTAGCAGAAGAGGTAGTTATGTTGGCTTCTCCTTCCCTTCCTCTCCAGTGGCTGTCACAGTTTCCAAGGACTTTTTGGAGCTGGAAACAAGAAGGAAAATAAGCTCCACCTGACCAAGTGGAACCACTGTGCTAGACTGTTTTGCTACTGCTATAACATCATATGCACTTTACAAGTAGGGAAACTCTGGTCAATAGAAGGGTTATGAGGATCATTGCCTCTTCATCTGTCCCTCTACCCTGTTTGCGCTTAGGCACAGAGAAATTCAGGCTGAGAATTTCCAAGCTTCCTTGGGGATTTTGATGCCCAATTCTCATGAATGTTAATAGGATTTGGGGGCCCAAATCCCTCAGCCAGCTTGAAATATCTCAGCCTAAGGTCAAAAAGTGAGTCAATGGCGGCGCTGAGACTAGAACCACCACATTGCAAAAGATCATAACCCAGGCAGGAGAATGTAATTCAGCTGGAAAACCCTAAGCATTTCTAGGGAATTAGGAGATTGGCACGTCCTATCCTTTCCCTCTGTCTTGTGCCAAGGGTTTAAGAGGAGCACTCGAAGATAAGAAAGAAGAATAGTAGCAGCAAAAGAAGAAGTAAACAAGACACACATGGATGTAACATGATGCTTGAAAATTGAAACTGAAAGAAAAACCAGGAAAGTCAAAAGTGAATTGCACATGTAAGTGGGCCAGATCCTCAGTTGGTAAAAATCAGCTGTTTCAATAGCTTCAGTGGAGCAACAATGCTGAGTTTCTACTGCCGTTCGTTATGCTAGCAGTCATTTTATAAACAGATAATCACGGTTTCACACATGCCAAATGCAAATGTAGCTGAATAGATTTGGCTTCAATGTTCCAACTAGCATCCCCCCAAAATCCCTCAACTCAATTTTTTCCCATCAAAAAGGTACCCTTTAGCTAAGAAAAAGTATGTGAATTTTTAATCTAAGGTACATTTTAAAAAAATCCCACCGTGCAGGCCAGTGAAAACAGATGTTTAGAATCTCAGCTCTGATGAGAGCTGCCACTACCAGTGATGGTAGACTAGCCTTTGACACTAGAAGGAAGCTCTTTGCTTTGATGATATTGCAATCTCTTCAGTATAGTGTGATTTCCCAAGGGCAAGGTAACAAATAAAAGGCTAGATCTGCAGCTCCATTTAGGTGCAAATCAGGGTAGCTCCATTGACTTCAGAACTCAGGATCTTGAAGGCTTTCAAGGCAAACAATACACAGTTTATTCAACACAGTTAATTCTCCTTTTTTTCCTCTTCTGCGATGATTTTATCCTCTTTTCTTTTATTATGTCACTCTGTGCAGTGAAGGATGTAGCTGGCTGGCTGTGCTTAACCAAGTCAAATGAGCAGGTGAAAACTTCCAGCCTGCCCTCAAGGAGCGCCTGCCTGAGGAGAGTAATAGGCTCTGCTTGTTGACAAACCATTTAAATCTTGTGTAGAGGGCCATCTGTACCACTTAAGCCCCACCTAAGAGGTACATGGAGCAATGCAGGCACTCTTCACCACAGAGAGGGTCTCCATGCTGGCTCTGCATAAACCAAATTAGGGGCAGACCATGGAATTGGACTAGAGCTACCTTTATGTTGATCCATCCCAACACTACACAAAACAAGTGTGGCAGGGCCACGAAACAAGTGTGGCAGGGCCACAAAACTTGATTTCAGGCCACTGAGGGGAATAGCAGAAGTCAAGGAGGAGGGAAGCTGCCCCTGTATGGGAGTCATTCCATCTATATAGAGCCTGAATATTTTGTGAACAGTAAATATATGGGTGTAGTGAACATCATCCATAAATAGTCCCACCCTCACCATTCCCATCCTCACTGTTTTAATCTCTCTGCCTTGGTATCAGTGACAGCTGATTCACCATCTAGAAGTTCTGTGTAGGGAAACTGGTCATCACACCGTTTTACTTTTGTGTTTCTCTAGAGTGCTGATGTGTATGTTTATCTCTGAAACCAAGTTTAAAACAAAGGCTAGTTAAAGAATTCTTCACCGGGCCAAAACAGTGCCCCCCCCGCACCTCAATTTGTTTGGATGTATTTAAAATTGCAAGGTGTTAGTCTCATTGCAACAATACTAAGCAAAAGGTGCATTGATCATTTTTTGAAGGGGGATGGAATTAGTCAGAGCACTGAAAATAGAAGTCTTTTTTCCCAGCCATTTGCACACTCCTCTCTCTGCTAATATCTGTGATTTGAAGTTAGCAGGGCTCACAGAGCCATTGGTTTTGTTCCAGATGTAGGGCATGCAACAGCATTGTACATGTTTTGTTGTTGTTTTAACATGCCTGTTGGAAACCTCATTGTTGACAAACCTAAGCCTTCATATTCACCACAGGTTTGCATCCACTTCCTGATGCTTTGATAGACTGGTGCTTGCCAAGTATGTCTTTAGTGATTAATTTATTTGAAAAAAAATCCCAACAAAACAACCCAATAACAACAGGCTACCCCCACCTCCTGCTCCCTTTAAGAACTATTTTAAAAGACAACATTTAAGCTTTGTATAAAACAGCTTTTATCAACCCTTTCAGCTGTTCTTCCCTAAATAATGACAAATGCTTTGGCCAAATTTAAACACCAAGGACTTGATAGCCCCTGGCCTTTTGCTTTGTTAAATCATTTATGCCTTTGCAAAGTAGCTGCAAAATCTTACCAGGTCAGAATGCTAAACCTACCATGGACAGGGCAAGGCAGTGGAGAAGCAGAGCCTCAGAGCAGCTAAGATACCCTTGGCACAAGTTTGGAGACAGGGCCAAAAGTGGCATCAAGCCATTTTCCTGTTCCATGGTCATGGGGACTGTAGAGAGGTTAGCTGGGGCTCACCTCTCTCTGGGGCAGCAGAGACCCCTACCGCCTCACTCAGTTCTGGAAGAAGTCTAGCAGGGCATTAGTCCAGCTGCAGGAGTCTTTCTCCGCGGCCTTTGTGAGGGCAGAAACAACACAATTAGTTGTCAGCCCAGGCCCTCGGTCAGGGCGGGTCAATGGTGAGTTAGGTGCTCAGGCCCTCAGGCTGGGGCTGAGTAACCACAGTTTATCAACAGTGAGCCCAGGCCCTGGATCCAGAGGCCTGGGAGAGGGGGAGATTGTCACCCACGAGTTGGGTGGCAGGGGAATGCAGGCCCTCCCACTCCACTGAACCCTAGTACAGCAGAAGACCCGCTGCTGAGTCAGTGGGGATCCTGGCCACAACACACTCACATGGGTTCTGGCAATGTCGCAGACAGACTAGGGGTCGGCTGCCCCCAGGCTACTTCCAGACTCCCCCTCTTAACTCCCCCTCAGGGTGGTGAACTCAGGGGGGTCCAACACCATGGGTTTCTCGGGATTGCTGGCACAGGGCACACTCAGCAACTCCTCTAGGTAGCTGGCCTGGTCTCCCTGGTGGCTGCTCTCTTAGTGAGCTCTGGGGTCGGGCCTGTATACTTCCTGTGCCACGTCTGACCCTCCGGGGGGCAGGCTCAGAGCTCCCTTGCTCCACCCACTCTGGAGTCCGGAGGGGCTCATCTCTCTCTGGGGCCACGGGGACCCACACCGCCTCACTACAGGGATGATGGGCACCAGTTTACCCCCTACCCAAGATAAGGATGTTTTCTCTTATGCAGACTGTTTGTGATCCACAGGGGGCATTTTGCGCACAGATGCAATGTTAATAGTGAATATTATGATCATCCAATCTGACCTACTTGTAGCCCATAGAGCTAGCTTTAGCATTTATTTTATTTAGCAGTAACACAAGGAATCTATATCCTGTAAGACTTTGGCTTCACCAGTTAGCATAAGGCTTGCGGCCTACAAACTTTGGCACAGATAAATGGCCTAACAGTCACCCCTAAGCTTTGGGGAACTGAGAATAGCATTTAAGGGGGAAGTTTGTCCATAACACCACCAGCCAACACAGGAACATGCCAGCTTTTGGATATTTTAGGATAGAACATCTACAGATGTCTGACCACAAGAGTGCCATAGTAATGAATTGATATATATGGTAATAAGTTGAGATCATTAACATACTACCCTATAGGAGAAGGGCACCGCAACATTAGTAGAGCGAGGAAATACAAATAAGGAAAAACCCCTACTGAATATGTATTAGGCATAGTGGCATCAACATAGCATATTATAAAATTGTATCCCAGCCTGTGTGCAGGAGTAGAGAAAGTGGTGAGATGCCAGAATGATGGCTACTGGTGATGAGGAGGAAGGTGATGGTGATGAGGAAGATAATGACTAACATTTCAGGTTGTTCTGCAAGGTTTGATGTGACTATATGGATGTGCAGATGTACATTCTGTATTATCTCTATCTTGCTGGGTTAGAGTGTTTGTATGTATTAATAAACGATTGTATTAATAAACTATTGTAAACACAGAAGGGTTCCTAAAGTATGAGTGTTGCAACTGTGCACATCGGAGTTCCTAACTGAACAGTAATTTTAATAATACAGGGCCTGAGCTTGGGACAAAAACCTGTCAAACCTTAAGAGTGATTAGTAGGAACTCTTAAGTCATCAATTTAATGAATACATAATCTATAATTAGGGTACATCCTGGATAGTATGGGCCATGGAATTTCATCCAGAGAGTTCTGTATTAAGCCTAATAACTTGAGGTTGAACTAGAACATAACTTTGAAAAATTCTAGTCTTGATTTGAAGATCCCCAAGTGATGGAAAATTTATTTGCATTCCTTAGTCACCTGTTGCAGTGGTTAATTTTCTTCATTGTTAAATATGCCTATTATTTCCAATTTAAATCTTCCTGACTTCAACTTCTAGTCACTGGATCTTGTTATGCCTTGCTATGTTAGACTGAAGAGACACCTGGTAGCAGATGAGTAGCAATACCTCTTTCCCTCTCCATGCTCTCTATGCTTGGGGACAGGATGGGATGATGGAGGAACTACTAATTTGGGTCTGTGTCATTGGAGGATTCCCCTACACTCCATTGTCCAACTAAACCAGGTTAAAGTCTCTTTCGGACCCCCAGAGATGCACAATGCAGGCTTAACAGTCTGGAGAATCTGGCCTTCTACGTATTTCCCTTTAGCATTTCCTCCAACTGTTTGCTCATATTTAGTGAAGTTTGTTTATATAGATTGTGCCCAATCTGCTCTTTCTGTAAATGTGTATTTTGTTGTACTTTTATGAAAAAACGTTAATAAAAACAACATGAACAGAACCATGTACCTGATTTTAAATGACTTAGGCTGTAATATTCTTCCTCGGTGCTACAAATCCAAAGCACAACAGCATGGGAATCAGAATCTAAAACTGACTAGATACTGAAAGTAAAACTGGCTAGTCTCATTCCACTACCCAGCCTGAGCAAAATGCAAAACACAAAATGAACATAAGGAGCAAAATGTGTGTTTTATATTTTAAAATGTATTTGTATTAATAGCCTAAGATATAGGGAGTCGCATAACCAGGTCAGGATTTTTGTTTTAAATATACGAGGGTCTGATTCTTGTCTCACGTCAGTTTTAAGCTGATGTTGCGCCAGATGGCAACGACATTACTCTTGATTTAAACATGTGTAGTGTGATAGACCCAGACCAGTTGGGAACAGCAGAGTAGCAGAAGGGAGATATACTGGCCACTGGATAAGTAGTTTTCTGTTCCCTGAGTGACCAGAGCAGGGGCTGCTCCAGGCTAATAGACCACCTGACTCCAATTAACCTGCTAAGAGTCAGGTGAGGCAGTTAAGCACCTATATTAAATTAATTAATTAATTAACCTGACTCTAATTAAGGCCCCTCTGATGCTATAAAAAGGCTCACTCCAGTCAAGCCAGTGGGAGCTAGAGGAGAGGAAGTGTGTGAGAGAGGAACTGGGAGCAAGAGGTGTGCAAGAAGCTGAGAGTGAGTAGGTGTACTGCTGGAGGACTGAGAAGTACAAGTGTTATCAGGAGGAAGGTCCAGTGGTGAGGACAAAGAAGGTGTTGGGAGGAGGCCATGGGGAAGTAGCCCAGGGAGTTGTAGGTGTTGTGCAACTGTACCAGGAGGCACTCTAAACAGCTGCAGTCCACAGGGCCCTGGGCTGGAACCTGGAGTAGAGGGCAGGCCTGGGTTCCCCCCATAGCTCCCAACTCCTGATCAAACACAGGAGGAATTGACCTGGAGTATAGTTTCTACCAGAGGGGAAGGTCTCTGGACTGTTTCCTGACCCACAGGGTGAATCTGTGAAGCGAGCAAATCCACCAATAAGTGCAGGACCCACCAAGGTAGAGGAGGAACTTTGTCACAGTAGGTGAAAGGAGAATCAGGCCCATGATTTTCACATTGACAATGTTTTTTTTTAATAAAAGAGAAACAGGAGTCAGAAATTCTGCCAATGAAAGACTACTTCTGAAAAATCATATTCAATTGAATGTACTAAATATGCTACACAATTCACTTTAAAGGATGTGTCTAAGACGTTTTCTTCTAGCAAATGTTCTCTTGTAAAACAAATGTATTTGTGCCTTTAAAAAAACAGGGAAATAAAAATGCTGATTCTGATCTTTTGTACACCTGATTTAAATCAATGCATATATAAAATTAGGCCCTAAATATTTTAGCACATATGTAGTGGGGTAAGACTAGGTCCAGGAATAAACCATCAGAATCAAAGTTTTATTTATCGTCCTTGAATATTTTGGAATAAATTCTGTGTTATATGCCCTGAGATGCAGCACCGAACATGTAGCCTGGCAGTGGGCTGACTTATGGCCACCTTACCTGGCTTGCTCTGCAGCCCAGAATCGCCATAGCGCAAACACTGCGGGGATGGCTCCAATATACTGAAGTCTATGAATGGGAAGAAGTATAGTTCCATTTACATTGGTCTTACACTGCTCCTGT
Source organism: Trachemys scripta elegans (assembly GCF_013100865.1). NCBI lineage: Eukaryota > Metazoa > Chordata > Testudines > Emydidae > Trachemys > Trachemys scripta. The sequence continues at coordinate 96,853,764 of NC_048300.1, forward strand.
GCCAGTTCCCTGGCTCACTGCAGCCCCTTTATGTCGCCAGAGGGGCAGCGTGGGTGGCAAGGTTAGAGGAGGCAGAATCTGGTCTCTGGTCCTCTTCTTTTTGTTTCATACTTTTGAACTTAGAGTGAGAAAACACCAAGCTATTTAAGGCTTTTGGGTCTCCCTCTCCTATGATGTTTTCAAAATGAAGACAAAAAGAGCAAAACAATTTTTAACAATGACTGCTCCATTAACACCTCTTTGGGATGCTGTGACAAGAAGAGGGCTTTTTACAGTCTTACTCCTTGTCAGTCACCATTGGGCATTCCTACATTTGAGGAAATGTGTTCAGCTAATGAATCGGTTTTCTCCCGGTCATGTAATGCTGTGGGCTGAAATTCTTCTTTACAGTCTATGGATAGGCATGTATGCATGCAAGTAACTTTATCTATGTGAGCGGTGCCACTGAGGAGTTACATAGTAAGGTTAAGCACAATGCAGAAGTGTTTGCAGGATAGGGCCCTAGGAACCTGGTCCCACAAAAATTCATTCAATGGGACTATTAAATATTTATATTATGGTAGTGGCATTGTGTGGGGCGCTATATGCGAGTAGCTCCTATTCACACAAGTGATCCCATTGATGTCACTATGCCTGATAGTGATTGCAGAATTAGGCCCATTTTGTCAGCAATTTTCCTCCCGAGAAACTGACTTCCCAGTTTGATTAAAAAATTTTAAAACGTCATTACAAATTAAGGGCTGATCCTGCAAACACTTGCTATTGAGCTTAGTGGTAATTACTAAGCACATTTCTTGGAAACCAATGGAACTACTCACAGCAAGAATCCTCACTACAGTAAGTGCTTGCAGGGTCAGGCCCCAATCAGAAAGTCATTGAAAATATATATTCCCAGTCTACAGGCCAGTCTGCCAAATTCATGCTCTCTCCCACCCCTCCCCAAAACACATAGCCAAGAGTACAGAGAAAAAGAGCAATGCTTTGCACCTTTATTGTATGTCTACACAGTAGCTGGGAGATGCAATTCCTAGCTCAAGTAGACATACATGTGCCAGCTCTACTGGATAAAAATAGCTGTGTGGCTGCAGCAGCATGGATGGCTGCCTGAGTACAATCCCACCTGGCCTCTGGGTATGTACTCAGGTAGCGAGGCCAAACTGCCACCTGTATTGTTGTCGCCGTATTGCTATTTGTAGTGCACTAGCGCAAGGAAATCTAGCAGATGTATATTTAGCTGGGTTGGGAACCACACTTCACAGCTGCTGTGTGGACATACCTTTGCAGTTACTTTGTTTGGAGGATCTCATGCTTTTCAAAAGTTGCTTATTAGACTAGGTGAAAATTTTTGGCTGATGCATTTTTTGACCAAAAAAAAAAAAAAAGTAGGTTTGGTTACACCAAAATGTTTCCCAAATTCATGTTGATTTCACTGAATTGTTTGTGTAGAAAAAGACCCCAAACCATAAGAAAATTGGGAAAAAAGTCAAAACATTTCATTTTGACAGTTTATTTAAATGACTTTTTGTTTAGAAATTTCAAAATCATTTTTAAAAAGTTCAAAAATGCTAAATGCTAACAATCAAAACATTCTGTTTGACTTGAAGTGATTTTTTTTAAAAACTTTTCAATTTGCCAAAAATTTAGAAAACAATTGTTTCCAGTTCAACCTGAAACAATTTTTCCTCACCAATTTGTTGGAATTTCCAGGAAACCAAAAAATCCATTATGCACACCGCTCCACTTATCATGCTCCCATTTTGATGTTTAAGTGACTCACTCATCAATCCCAAACTAATGAGTCACTTAACGCATTAAAGAGCCACTTGAGTCACTGGCAGAGTCAAGAAGTTTGTTGATCTTAACATTAAGCATTGCAGGACAGGAAGCAGTAAGGTGTTTGATATAAGTTGGTGCCCATAGCTCATAGCATTTTTATGGCTTCTGTGACAAGCCTTTATTCTGAATAGGTTGCTTCAGGGGTGAAAGAATTGGCATATGCAAGAACCTGAGACCCATGAAAACTGACATTAACAATTTTCTGGACTGATCCTATGGGGTGGCAGAGATGCCTACCCATTCCCAGTTAAATATTCTCTACAACCTACAGCCCAAGACCCAATGCTCCTGTTCTTCACCAGTAAGAAGAATAGCGTTCTTTTTTAAACATAGCTTAATCAATACCTGTATGCATTAAGGCATTCTAGTCTCTCTCACACAAAAACTTGTTACTGTAATACACTGATTAAAAGCTCAGATTTTTTTTTGGACATGTACATTCAAAACTTTTCATTATCTCATGAAACAAAAATTAAGAATCTTTTAAAATAATAAATAGAAAATATTTATTATACAGCATCATCAAGATCATTTTGACAAAAAGGCCATTTTAATCAAGCATTTGACAGGCCAAAAGAAATAACTTTTACAGGAAGCTTAATAGCTTGTACAACCACATACACGAAGGTGAGTTCTTGCCCTTTAGATACACTTTATGTATGTGTATGTTTACAGTTTTTAACAATTACAAACGTAGAGCTACTATACTGAATTTCAAGAAAACTCCTACTCATGATATTATGATTAAACAGTAGTAAAGTCAGTGCTTAATGTGTTCAAATCAGCTAGCTCAGACAACCAAAAATTTGCCATAGGCATACATATCTATATATCTAGCAATCATTTTGTCTTATCTAACTCATGTCTTCAAAGCACTAGCCCTGTTGCTATTGGTAGCAACATAAAACATCTTACAGTAATAATAGGTATGAGAATATATAATCCCTTGCTAGTATGCTTATCAAGAGACAAATCTTTGCATTTTTTTCTTATTTCTTTAATCTATCTACAGTTTAAAAAAACAAAAAACAAAACGGTGAGCCAACAAAAACAAACCAGCAAACCCAATGCCATCTTTAGGTTTGACCAGAGACCTCAATCTTTCGACAAAGATGTAGTCGTTTCTTTGGGCAAAGTCAATTCATGCTTTTCACATCAAGATGATAATAGTAATTGGCAACAAGTCATATTGAAAGAAATACCATAAAAAGAAAAGAGTAAGGATTAAATATTGGATCTGATTTGGGGTACCAGCCAATTCTTTTAATGCTGCTGCTATATAATTAGATAGAAAAATAACAAACACTTTAATAGAAGAATTGATTACTGGCAACAGGCATTTTTAGACTAAAAATGAAATAAAAGGGGAAAAAAGTATAAATATGAGGAATTCAGAATAATTCTGGCAGAAAACATACAAGACCTATGACAAAAAGCAATTATGTAATTATGTTGGCATGAAAAGAACACTTCACAAATATCAAGAGAAAATAAAGTGTAGAAGTTATGGAACAGATCCTCAGCTGCAGTCAATCAAGCTATGACAATTTACAGCAGCTGAGGGTCTGCTCCATATGAGTGGCCTATATAACACAATATCAAATATATAAAAAACAAAAACCAAGCAATGAAATGAACCGAATCAAACCAAACAAACCAGAGTTCATTGAATTGATGCACTCAAGCCACAAGAGTTGGATCGGCATTTTGAACCCCAGAACATTTAAGAATGTTTGGGGCGGGGTTTTGGTTTAGGCCCATCTCTGGCAAATGTGTGAAATGTGGAGAGAAGAGGGTGTGAAGAAGGACAGAAACAGAGAAGCATAGAAATGAGCATTAAAAATGAAAAGAGCAGAAAGGAAAACCATACAGGCAAAATGGAAATGGAAGGAAAAAACACAGACACTGGGAATAAGACGTGTAAGTAGAAGAGGCTGAGAGGTAAAGGACAGATCTGAATAGATCTGGATCTTTGTGTAGATCCACATTAAGCACTGATGAAAGTTCTTGTCTCAATATGATTTTATTTTTAACTATCTGAAATAACTAGAAATGGTCTAAATACTTTTTCCAGTCTTGCCTTTATAGTTTTAATACTGGCATGTGCAAGATTTCTAAAACAGACTTTTTATTTTGGTTAACCACACTTGTTTCAAACATTTAAAGTAACAAGCTCTCAAAGCACTAGTTATCAGTAGCATATTTCCACATAATAAAATATCTGCAAAATAAAGCATCTATTATAAGGGTAACAACCGTCTTAGCTTATATATGAAAAATGTGTTAGCACAGCATACAAACTTTCAAAGATCTATAGTATATTTGTAACAATGCTATAAAACATGATTGGAACATAAAAATATCCATGTATATTTGTAAGACAATCTTCCAGTGGCAGTTATTAGACATTACATTTCACACATACTATACAGACACACACACACCACCTACACTCATTCTCTTGCTTCTACAATGGATTTTATGACTCACGATAAAGAATTGCCTTTTTGTTTAAAGTAGTAATTGTTGCTTTAAGTATACAGTTATTTTTGATGTATTTGTTCCTATAGTAACACAAAAAACAATGTAATCACATGGCAAATATATTGTATTATGAAAGGTTAGTTGGTAAATATTTTGCTACTGTAAATGTAATGTAACAGTTTAGCCACATGGCTTGCAATCTTATACAAAAGGGCAGTTCTTCTTAGTACTCAGAACATTACAAGTACTACAACAAAGGCTCTTTTAACCAGACCTCTTGAATCTTCATCACAAAAAATGTTGCGATTATCCTGGCCCCTTTTCAAAATCAGCACAAGTTAAAAAAAATCTATGTGAGCAACTGATTGTTCTGACAAAATTCTTTTAAAATCGTATGTCAGCATGTTATCTTTGCTTTCCCCAACAGACCACTACAGTGACTTGCATTTGCACTTTATCCCACCTACTAAACCAGAAAAAATATAAACTCTCAGACAGAGATCTCTTCCCTTGTTCCTGCCACACCCTGCCCCTTCCAGCTCTTGCGTCTGCTGCTTCTGTACAAGATGAAGAATTACAGCCATGAGATGTGCTAATGACTTATCCATGGTTGCATTTATCCAGAGTCATTTCCAAGCATTACCAAGAGTGTGTGTGAGTGTGAGTGATTTTTATGTTTACTCATTTTTTTTTGCTATAGAAGTTGTTTATTGGGTTTGTGCTTTGTCAGAATTTCCTATTGTCTTCTCAAAGTACAACACTTTCATTATTTTTTTTAACAGCTAAATAATTTAAGCCCTCAAATAGATCATTTTTAGTGCAGGTTACAGTTTTTGTCCCATCACATATAACATCACATTCTGCTTTCTCATGCTGCCCCACCCACACGTCTTAGTTCTCTCCCCCCTCCCGCCACCAGCAATTTCCAGTTGATAGCAGCCAAAATCCTCCTTGTTCACACCTTGATGTAATCCTCATTCTACAGGGTGGAGGAACTTTGTTTATAATCCCTCAGGATGACCGAAGCATAGGTCACGTTTGGGGGGGTGCAGAGCACTGACTCTGAAACTGGGGAGCTGGGCACCGAGCTGCCAGAAGCCACCGAATCTCTGAAAGGAGATTGAGGCGTCAGTGCTGGTGAGTCTTCCAGAGTCAGTTTGCTAGTCGCCCGCTCCTCTTCCTCCTCCTCCTCCTCTTCCGTGGTCTCCGGCCTCTCGTATACATATCCCTGGATGAGCTTAAACTTCTCGCTTTCCACCTCGTCAGCCAGCGGTGAGACTGGCTCTTCACTGAAAATGGCCATCTGGAGAGGAAGAACCTGCTGTTGCTGCAGTGGAGGCTGGTAGAGGACCCTCACTCCATTCCCTGCATTGGGCATGGGAATCACAGAGTTGAAGTCAGGAATGCCGGTGGCAAACTTGTTGACCACGCCTTGCACCTGCTCCACAATATATCTCTGCTGCAGCACCAGACTCTTGGGGGGCTGTTCAGGTAAGAACAGGTTGGTCTCTTCTGCCGTTGCCTGAAGTGGGGGTGTTGCTGTCACCCGCCTGTGCACCACCATGGAAGGGCTGCTGGGCTGGCTGAAGCGCACTGGCTCGCTCTCTTCTTCCTCCACCACATTGTAGAGAGTCTTACTGCTGATATCTGAAAAAGTCAGGCTCTTGCCTTGGCCATGGTAACTTTTAGTGAGGGGCTTGATTACTGCTGTCTGATTGCATCCCGTCTCCTTGCTCGTTACATGCATTGAGAGTCTGTGCCACATGTGTTGTCCCTTGGGAACATGTCTTCCACCTGGTTCAGACCATGACACAGACTTTCCATTAGAACTATGAATAAAATAAAGATGGGTTTATTTGCATTTACAATATGCACACATGTATAGCATAACAAACAAGCCTAGAGAAATACTTGGCTGCCTTGCCTCATTAATCGGTTCCCTTGCTAGTCAGATAATCTCAGAACCAGGCACAGAGAAATACTATGAAGAGAAACCATGATTTATCTTAAAAGCAGCAATTACCACACTTTGCATCTGAATCCAATTATTCCCTGCCAGCTACTGATCCTGCAGCCAAAACAGAAAACCTGACATTGAGGGCACTGGAAAGGTTACCCAAATTTTAGGCATGGCAGCTATTTTGGTTTACATCTAAGTTTGCTTGCTGGATCTTACAGGGAAAAATAACAGGCAGAGTTCTAATTAATGCTGACTGCTGTTTACATGAAACATTTCCAAAGTGATGGAAGAAAAACAAACCACAGTCTTAGCCCTTGGCATTTAAAATATTGATAGCAGAAGGTACTGCTAATAACTCTTTCTGTCCTGTTAGCCAACACCTTCTCCCTCTCCCTCTCCCAAATTTAGACATACATTAAAAGTCCCAGATATTAAAGGATTGGAGGGCCTTCCTAGAGGGAAATCCAACACTCTGCTACACTTTTATGATTTGTGAACTCAGACAGGAAGAGTGGCTCTCTCCACCCATCCAGGAGCCCTATCAAAATTAAGTGGGACATCATAGGACTAAAGCTTTGTTAATTGCCCCATCCACCCATGGAGAAGTATATGCACCAGGCCTCATCCCATTGATTTGAATGCCAGAAAAGGGAAATCAAAATAGCTAACAGGAAGATTTTTCATCTCTTTGCTGTTTGGACTCTTACAAGGGCTGGAACAAAGAAACAGAAAAGCAAAGATTCCCAGGGTTGGCCTGGGGTAAGCCCTGAAAAGGCATTTAATGCTGACAGATTACTACATCTCGCTCACCTTTTGCAACCCTAGCCCAGTGGTAGGCAACCTGCAGCCCATCATCTCATCCACGCATCGAGACTCTGCAGTTCTGCCTGTCTAACTGGCTCTGCATGCGGAACTGGAAGCATTTAAAAGAATGCCAGCCTGGAGGGTCCTGGACTTTAATCTCTTACCTAGCAGCCTCAATTTGGCCTCCAGTTTGGTCTCTAATACCTTTCCCAACGTCATTGTTATCTACATGTACCACAACCACCAGCTCCTCCCCAAGAGTGCACATAACTCTGACTAGATGCGATGTTATCTGTCGAAGTGTTATCTCCTCTTTGGAGCATAGGAGCTGGAACTAGGGGTGCTTGAAGTGGCTTCCATCATATCCAGGGTTTACAGTTTGGTTCAATGCTCTCAGCACCCCCACTATACAAATTGTTCCAGAAACCCTGCTCTGGAGCCCATATTTGTGGGAATGGTGACAGGATGCAGGTGCAGATCAAAATAATCTGAAAGGTATAACTGAAAATGTCATTCACACAAGACAGCTGTAAACAGGCTTTGTTTTTGACCTACTGCCTACAAAGAAGGGTCAAAGGTGAGGAAGAGTCAAACTGGACCAGACAGGCATCAATGCAATAAAAATGCAAGTCTTGCTTATTTTCCTGAAACAACATTAATAGGGCCTATATTTACACCTCTACCCCGATATAACGTGACCCGATATAACATGAATTCGGATATAACGCGGTAAAGCAGAGCTCCGGGGGGAGCGGGGGGCGGGGCTGCGCACTCCGGTGGATCAAAGCAAGTTCGATATAACGCGGTTTCACCTATAACGCGGTAAGATTTTTTGGCTCCCGAGGACAGCGTTATATCGAGGTAGAGGTCGACTAGCTTTTGTTGAGGGTAAAAATATAAATTTCATGCATATAATTATTTTGGTTTTTCTGATTTTTTATTTTTGATAAAACAATGTACTATGACCATTGTCGTTTTAGACTTCACACAGACTATTCAGAAGAGGTGATACAAACTTCAGCCTTTAAGAAAAAGAACTGTAGTGATGAACGGTGGATAGGCGCTGTCAAAAATATACTGAGTAAGGGTCCTCTCCGATATGGTGTGTCACTTTAAGGGTCACAATCTTAATGCTGCACAGTAATCACCTAATGTATGAGAACTGAGTTAAAGAGATTTAAGGTGACACTCCCTTGTGGCTAGGAGGAGGATTTACAGTTCTTTTCTCTGACCACACGTGTTCCAAAGGTGAGTGGTGGGTCTTTTCTTTCTGCCCCCCCTATCTTTTGCCAGAAAGAGGAAAAAACCTTGGTATACTGGGTTTTTCCCCAAACCAGACCAGTAGAGAGAACACTGTACTTTACTCTTCTAATTTGGCCTAAGAATAGGCACAGATGGCTGAGCACAAATCAATTAACTCAGACAGCAGAACACACCACAGTCCTGTGGTAAATTTTTGGTCTGTCCCACAAATTGCAGACCCCATTTGTGAAGCTCAACAGCTGACCATGATGATATCACTACTCCAACTGTACTTTTTCAATATACAGCCCATTTTTTCCCTTACCCAAGGGCATGACACTGAGTTTTGCCTCAAAACGGAACTGTTATTTGCACAGTTGCTGTTTGTAGTAGGTTTGGTGACAAGAAAATTAATCAAATCTATTTATTGTTTGTTAACTGCAGGTTTTCTAACAACCCTTCTAAGAGCTAGTCATCAGGTTGAGCTCAGTGCTTTGCAAGATTTTGATGACATAAAGCCCTTTGAATCATCCAGGAGCTACAGGTTTAACGCAATGTCTACGCAGTACAACATATCTTCTGAATACCATTTCTCTAAATCCCTGCAGCTAAGACTGTCTCTGTGCTGAATGTTCAGGCAATTTCACGCATGTCCTGTTGACACAACTAAGATGAGCTTATTTGTGCTTTACTGCCTGGGATATGTTTTGAGTGAGCGGCAGTTTCTCCTTCCTTTCCACATCAGATATGTCTTGGGCAATTTGTGTATTCTAGGAATAAACCCCAGGATTTTTCCTTTTTGTGTGTTCTCCATATGCTCCTCTGTTAAGTAATTTGGACACCATAAGCTGCACTGGCTGCCAATATCTTTTCACAGAGAATTCCAAGTGATAGTTTTAATTCATAAGCCCTAAATGCCAGCTTTTCTGCATACTCCCTGTGTGATGTTGGGACAAGTCACCTAAATTTCTTCTTGCTTTGATTACTAAATGCATAATAATTCCCTATATTTGTAAAGATAAATTCATGAATGTTTTTGAGTGATGTTACGGTGATGGGAACCATATAGATAGATATATTAAGATAAATGGTTTGTCTCATGGGTGACTGCCTCTTTATTTGTCTGATATTGTTACAGATATAATCAGTAAAGGAACCTGGGCTTGATCCCTCTACGTTTAAGAGAAGGTGATACATGCATTTTCTGAATCCTTAGCTTTGGAATTCACTCTGCTTCTCCCCGCAATATGCCAAAGCCCTGATTTGTTAGCCTCTCCAAACACCCAGGGGAGAAGGGGAGTATCTAATCATGCTGGGATGGGAATACAGTAGATTTGGCCTATGCCTCGTATTATTTGATTTATTACTAGTATACAGGAAATTTCATAACTAGGCTGAAGGGCTCATTAATCTTGCAGGGAAAGGCAGAACAAGAATCAACGGCTGGAAGCGGTATCCAAACAAATTCAAATTAGAAATAAGGCACACATTTTTACCAGTGAGGATGATTCACCATGTGAACAAGCTACCAGGGGAAGCAGTGAATTCTCAATCTCTTGTTTTCAGTTCAAGACTGGATGCCTTTCTGGAACATATGCTTTAGCCAAACAAAAGTTTTGGGCTCAATATAGGGGCAACTAGGTGACATGTAATGTCCTGTGATATACAAGTAAGTCTAGATGATCCAATGGTCCCTTCTGGCCTTAAACTCTATGAATTTATAAATCCTGAATTATTTTTATGCAGCTTGAGACATGGCTATCAAATCCATCAATAAAAGATAGGCCCAAACCAAAATCCAAGGTACTGAGACAGTTCAAACCTTCTCTATTTTTGATTTATTGTCTTATCAGCATTTCAGAAGATGAATGTCAGCTACTGCCCAATCATCAAGCAAAGAACCCCTTAGTGGCAGAGCTGGGGCCATTTGACCATTTATATCGCAGAACTAACCCTGCTGCGAGGGAGGGATGTTATTCTAGGACAGTGCCGAAGCAGATATCTTTGTACAAGGGTTACCACCACACCCCTCATGTACAGGTTACCAGCCCTTTCAGCCCCTAAAGAAGCAATTTATATAGCAAGTGAAGTCTCTTCTTAGTGCAGTTGTCTTTCCCATCCTAGGAAGGCTAGCAGAACATACTCTGCTTTCCTTCACGTCAGGACAATGAATCGTTCACAATGCTCCTTCCATCAAGATAGTCTCTAGAGTAAAGTATCTCTGGCATCAAAGGGGATAAGGGACAAAGGAAAAAAACATTAGTCTCATCTCCAAATCTTGTATCCCAGTTTGGCAATATTGACTCTGGCCTAATGAAACCCGGAGTCTCTTAACCTAATGGGCCACATCTGGTAGCTTTTCTCTGCAAGATTGATATTTGAGGCATGCTCACTATGGGCTCATCTCTTTCTCTCAACCTAATAAAGGGGTTTTCCCAAGAGTGAGGTAGATACATGCTGTCAAAATCTCATTATAGCACATGTTCAGGTCTTTGTCTGTTTAGTGTACTTGATTATCACCAAGAGGAGGAAATCACAGACTATTTTGGTTTTAGTCCATTTACAATGTAATTTCTAGCTCAGTAATAAGAGACTGTCACAACAGTTTTCACTGTCTGACTCCAGTACTCTCTGTGCTGCTGTATAATTAGAGCAGATTTTAACCTCCCACTGGCATTTCTGGAAGTTTAGTAAATTAAACTAACCTTTCCTTTTTTTTTTTGTAGCACAAAACAAATTGCTTTCCATGCACATGGGAGATTTAATGTTCTATGTAATTTAGAGGGCTATTTTAAATATATCTTTGAAACTATTTGATTAAAAAGTGGGTATATACAAAATGTTCAAACTCAGACCCTGGCTGGCGAAGTACAGTCTAGGGAGAGACTTGGTCTAGTGGTCTGAGTGTGGGAACACAAGCCAAGAATCACTGAATTCTAACCCCTGCTCTGACATTGACTCACTTGGACAAGTCTTCCAGCCTCTCTGCACTACTTATCCTGTCTGTCAAACAATATTATACGGCTTAACCCTGGTCTATACACAAATTTTGTACTGGGTATCAATCACTATGTTGGTTAGGGATGTGGGTTTTTTGTTTGTTTTCTACCGAATTAGTTGTACCTATACAGCTCCTGATGTGGACACTGGTGTAAAATGTGCTTATATTAGTGAAACTTATTCCCCTTCCCATATAGTAATAAGTTGTATCAGTATAAGCACTTTTATACCAGTGTAAGTGTACTCACCCTAGGGGTGTGTTGTTCTGGTTTAAGGGTAAGGTATAGTTAAAGTGGCCCAAGTTGTGTGCAGACAAGACCTTACTTACTAGCAATAGTGCTGGGAGGATTAATTAGTTAATAGCTAAGAAGTGCAGACTGCTAATTATTATCACTAGCATTCATTTTTAGTAGTTTGAATCAACTTCACCTGAAATACAAGACCACTTCCTCTTTTCAACTATCTGTCTAGCGAAGAGTGAATGCACCTTTGCCCTATAATTGTGTTGGTTGTTTGGGAAGGTTCACCAAATAATGTCCAGACTTTATGGGTTGTTTGTGAACTGCTGTCTTTGACTATTTATTTACACTGTGAGTGTCACTTAAGTGTTATTTAAGTGTGAGTGTCACTTAAATCACAGGGCATTGTTTCAGCTCCCAAGATGGATAGCAAATATTAAAGAATAATAATGAATAATTACTTATGCATTTCTGAGAAATAATTTGTGCTAAAAATTCATGAAAAGTTCAGAATTGTGAATATTTTTCCTGAATACAAGGCAAATCCTCCAAATACTCAAGAAAACAAAGAGCAGTGAATCAAAGTGAAAGTAAGTCAATGCTTTCATTTGTGAAAATATTTGTTGTGAATCTGATAGGTATATCTCCATATATTATCTCACAGAACTGGAAGGGACCCCAAAAGGTAATTGAGTCCAGCCCTGTGCCTTCACTAGCAGGACTAAGTACTGATTTTGCTCCAGATCTCTAAGTGGCCTCCTCAAGGACTGAACTCACAACCCTAGGTTTAGCAGGCCAATGCTCAATCCACTGAGCTATCCCTCCCCTTTTGACCAGATTTTCTTCTTTTGACTAGATTTCTGACTAACACAACAAAGTTCTGAATTGTAGTGCAGAGAAAGAACAGGTCCTACTTGGGGGATTATTGAGCAATGAGCAATAACTAGAGTAAATTTAGAAAAAATAACTCTTGATAGACAAAGTTGTTGTTGTTGACAGGACTGCAAAGTTAGTAGATGAAGGGAATGCAGTAGTCGTAATGGGCCAGATCTTGAAGTGATGTGAATCAACATAGGTCTCTTCACATAAATGAAATGGTCGGTTTGCACCAGATGAAAATTTGGCTCCACAAGTTTAAATTTTAGTAAAAGTGTGTGGTGCTGTTGCTTATAAAACCTGAATTTAAAAATGAATTCAAATTGGCTTGGTTAGTAACATCATCACAGACTTAAAACTGACTAAAAGGCCATTAACTATAGCAATGTATTAAGTTATGGGATACCATGGGGAGCAGAGTTAGGGCTGATTCAGTTCATATTTAATATCTCCATTAATAGTTTAGAAAAGAGACTAAGCAGCATATTAATGAAATCCACTGATATTAAAATGGGAAAAGCAGAGAACACCGTTTAAGACTGGGAGATAACGTAAAGGAACTTAGAGAGCTTAGAAATAGACAGAAAATAACTAAGTGAAGCTCAGTTTGGAAAAATGCAAAATAACACAGCTGAGGAAAGATAATTTAACATTAGTGGGAGATGGAGGTCTGGAAAGCAATAATGTTAAAGAAGACTTGGGGCTGATACTGAATAGCAAATCTGCCATGAATTTGCAAGGTGACATGGATAGAAAAATACCTATGGACTTTGCATATACAAAAGCATCACTCCATGGAGCAGTGGTCCCCAACCTTTTCCATCTGGCGGGCGTCAAAAAAAATAATAAAAAAGCCGAGTGCTGCCGGCAGAGCAAAAAAAAAAGCCGACCAGTATGCGGGCGCACTTAGACGCCTGCGGGCACCGCGTTGGGGACCCCTGCCATGGAGCATGGAAGTAACAGTCACTTCCTGTAGACCAGTCATATACTACTTAAGTTAATAAGAGTTTTGTCATTGATTCCAATGGGTCTTTTATGGCTCTTGTGCAAAACCAAATCAGTTCTGGTCACCATATTACCAGAAAGATATGGAGAAACTGGAAGGTTTCAGAGAAGAGGAACAAAAATTATCAGAATCTGGAAAGGATGGCATATAAAGGAAGATTAAGATAGCTAAATATGCATAAGTTGGCCAGACATCATGAAACAGACTTCAAATATCTAAAGGGCTTTACCACCAAGCACGGGAGTAATTATGTAGTGTGGTACCGCAACATATAGCTGAAAGCCATGGGATGAAATTAGCAAAAGCCACAGTTTTGGCTATGTGACACCAGTAAACCAAGTATCAGAGGGGTAGCCATGTTAGTCTGAATCTGTAAAAAGCAACAGAGGGTCCTGTGGCACCTTTGAGACTAACAGAAGTACTGGGAGCATAAGCTTTCGTGGGTAAGAACCTCACTTCTTCAGATGCATCTGTTGCTTAGTAAACCAAGTGTCAGCTCTGGCCAAGGCCATAGGCATTAGGTAAGAACTGACAAACTCATAGCTGGAAACCAAACCAGCTCACCTGTATGTTAGCTTTGTTCAAAATAGGTATTAGTCTTATAAGACTGTATTTAATGTTTAGACAAGTGATACATTATTCTCACTTGTAATGCCAGTATTCCATGCTATAAGAAACTATGTAAGCTGTGCTTTATAACTTTGAAAATATTTACTCTGAACTTGTGAACCCAGGCTTGGGAATTGTCCCCACCACCACCATTCAAGAGCGCTATCAAGATTAAATGGGCCATTAAGGAACATTGCAGCACAAAGGACTGGTGAAATGGCCCTATTATACCTTGGAGATGCTATGTGCAAGGGAGCTTGTCTTGTAGACTGGAAGACTAAACGTAAAAGATAAAGGTCTCTTTGCTGTTTGAACTCTCACAGAGCCAGACACTCTAAACTGAAGCAAGAGATCCCCCAGGAAAGACCTTTTGAATTGACAGATCACTACAACTCTGTCACTATTAGGATTTAGATTGCAACTCACTTGTGTGCATATGTTTGCTTGCTTTAACCTGTAAATAACATTACTTTTTCCTAGTTAATAAACCTTTAAAATAGTTCATTACAGGATTGGTACAGGCGTTGTCTTTGGTGTAAGATTTAGGGTACCAACTGATCTGGAGTAAGTGACTGCTCTCTTGGGACTGGGAGCAACCTGACTATTTTGTGATTTTTGCGGAAAGTGACCATTTATCACTGACTCCTGCTTGCCTGGGTTCCAAGATAAACTGGAGAGCTTAAGGGGACTGGCTGGGACTCCAGGATAAGACTGATTTAGTCATCCACGAGTTCACATTTGTTAGTGGCTTGGTGAAATATAATTTATGGAACATGCCACCAGTTTGGGGAGTCTGCCCTGTTTCTGACAGTCTACCCTGAGGTTGGCACTCATGGTTATGAGCCACTTCAGACTGCATGACATTCTTAATAGCAGGAAAACTTCCTGATAGTGAGTTCTATTAGCATGTGGAACAGTCTTCTAACAGAAAAGGTGAAGGCCGATTGAGTCAGACATTTGCTTGGACAACATGGGGAACAATTCTGCATTGGGAGAGAGATGGACTAGGTGATGTCCTATGTCTTTTTCATCTCTAACCTGCAAGATTCTCCAGGATACTCTGACTTTTGCCTTTTCAAAATTTAACTAAAGAAATCTTAAAAGGGCCGTCAGATATGTTCTAAGCTGCCCTTACTGCTCTGTCACCGTTTTGAATGCAAACTCAACATGGTTGCCACAAGAAGCTATAAAATCTGATTGTAGAAGCCACAAGAATACCTCACTTTTAAAATGGTGGTATTATATACCATACTATGTAAACAATCAGACACGAGAAGGAGTCAGGGTGATATGGGTGTATCTGAAAGTTTTAGTAGTGGTTGAGTGACTCTGGATAAAATAAACCCCAAAACTCTTTGAATTTCCAAATAAAATAATATGTCTAATTATGCTTAATTTTTATGCCCCTGCATTTCTAGGTTCCCTCTAGGATATGGGATGGAGCTTCCTAAGCTGTTGTAACTGGGTGCAAAATACCCAAGGCTAGATATGGCCCAGATCAAGAAAAAGTGCAGGTCTCTGTTTACTGTTTACATACAACTGGAAGGGAGGGAGTTGCAAAGTTAAAGGTTCCATTTTAAAAAGGGGGACCTCAAATTCACACATGTACTTATTGCTTTATTTCAATTTCTGGGAGTTGGTGAAGTTAAAGAGGGGCCCTTCAGGAAAATCATCTGCTCTTTATGAACCCATCTTAACCTATTACCACCAAAAGCCATTTTTAAGGCTCATTTATTTTTTGATTTTCCATTAGTGGTAGGTCTCCTGACTTATACTGGCCGAGGATATTTTTTACTATTTTTTAAAAAGGGGCAAAAATAAGATAAAAAAGCTGCTGCCTTTCCTTGCATAGCAGAGTTTTATAGTGCACCTTTGTACACTTTTTAGAATTTTTATTGTTGCACAGTTCTCTATTTGCCTCCTAATGGCAGGTCAATATCAATCTTCCCATTTCTTAATCAATCCTCCCTGATGTGCAGTTGGGACTTTGAAGGACTTGTTCTAGATCAGAAAAAAAGGGCATGTTATCTTTGGAGTGAGAGTTGATGAGAAAATATTGTGCCAATCCTTAAATTGACTTTATAAAGTTTGCCTTTCATTGAGGCAAATATGGCTGCTGACAAAACACTGCAATACCATCACCATTTACATCAAAATACTCTTGCAGTATCTGATGCACCATACCATATTTTTTTCTACTAGACAAATCAGAGGGCTGAAAACTATCATTAGTGCTGCTTGTCAGTAGTATGGACTCCTGAAAGGCGCACAGAAACACTGGAATGCTAAATTCTATGACACTTCACTGACAGGATGGTGGAGATAAACTGTAGCCCCAATTATAAGTAGCTTTGTATATTGCCCAAAATTGTTGTGCAAGTGTATAAGAAGTGGACTTCCACCTAGTCACTACGCTGTCTTCCCTGGTGCAGCAAGCAGGGTTATAAAGGAAAAGGCTAGGAGTGACCACAGACTTTTTGCACAACAGCTAGCATATTTTCAACAATAGTCTCATATTTGCTTAGAGGGTTACTGCAAAGGTTTATAGCTAATAATCTGACCAACCATAAAACTGTTACAGTATTTTGGGTTCTAAATAAAAATAAGATGCAGAATAAAAAAATTCTCATGTCATTGCCTTAAAGAGATACTTTAAAAACCCAATAGCCATTATAGGCTAGATCCTGCAGATCTCATTTATACAAAGCTCCTCGTGTCTTCCCTATTTTTGTGAGTCCCACCAAACCAGTGTTTTATGTTTTCTTTGCTGGCTCTATAGCAGCAGTTCACTAACAAGTGCTGTTAGCAAGAGCAGTGCACAGCAAAGATGTCTTGTCATGAGTCAGCCACTAAAGAAACTGAAGTTGTCAAAAGCACACAGGATAATCTCAACTCCATGCAAAATGGTAAAAAGGGAGAAAAAATGCTGGCTAAATGGAAAAAAGATAAAATTAGTATGGAAATATGTATTTGCAAACTTGTAAGTAGGCATTTACAGACAAAAGTGAAGATAATGAAAAATGAAAGCTCTAAAAAAATTACTCAACCGTGTCCTCTAAAGAATGTATGGACAATCAGATTAAGGCATTGTGCAAAACAGGGCACATAAGCAAATTCCCCATCCTTAATGGCATGCACCACATTTGTCCCATTATTAGAAACGATAAACCCATGAGAAAGAGAAAGCAAGGGGTAAAACCGCTATTTGTCATGCAGCTTCTCTTACACATTCACTGCAGTGTGGGATTTTTCAAAGCTGCACATGTGCCGACGGACACTGGCTGGTGGGCGAGAATTCTGGCTGCCTCTTCCTGAAGATTGAAAAGAAAAAGACACCCAGTGAGTGGTTATACACATGTACACACATGGTGGTTGTACCACTCAATAGGGTGCCTGTCCCTGATCTAGTCCCAGTCTTCTCTGGATCTTGCCATTCCTCCTCCTCTACTTTATTTTGTGACGTACTGCAACTTGCAAAAAGATTTTTCCTTTGCTACTGCATGACTTGTTTTCAAGTGGCTTCTCATGGTGTTTATACTCATTCTCTCTACTGATACCATAAGTACTTAAATAGCAGATGGCAATGCTGCTGTGCATTTAGTCTTCGATGAAAACTCTCCCCTGGCCTTCTCCAATGGTACAAAAGGAGCAGTATGCTCTTCTTATCCTTTAAGAGGTTTACTATAGGCTTTTTTAAAAAAAAGTATATGCTTAGTTCATACTTTTCTTCTATGGCTCTTACTTCAATAGTTTGCTTTTCTCAGTGTTACCTTTCTCTCACTCTGGCTACAGTAAATAGTCATTGGTATTCCTTACATGTGGATCTTTGTTTCTCATGGATATAACCGTGCTTTTGAAGGGTAGGCATAAAGTTTAGGCTCTCTTAGATGATTTAATGCCTCAAAACTGAAAACTGGTCGCTTTGGATGTTAACACTGCAGATAATGGAAGGCAATTTGCTCTTTCATTTCTTCTCCCTGCTGTGCTATATAGTTAACAAAAGCAGATGTAAGCTCCCATGCTGTCTTTCACAGAACCAAGAAAAGAAAAAAAATGCTTCCACAAAAATTTCACGTACTTTTGCAAGTGGAGTGTAGGGACAGAATTCTGCAAAAAGTTTTAGTTGGGTTGAAAATGAAATGCAAAACAAAACTCAGCATTTTTTGTCCACAACGAGAAAGTCATGGTGAGCACTTGCCATATCCTTGTTTATCCCCATAACAAAGGGTCGAAGAGTGGCATGTACAAATACTGCATATTCAGTTCAGCTTCTAACGATTAAAAAAAATCAACTTTTCTCACAACACACTGATGTACAGTACCACGGAGTGATGTATACAGCAATGCATGAATACTTGGTTTGGGGCTGTAAATGCCTTGAGATTACTTCCATGCTATTATAAATAGATTGCAAGTAAAATTTGCTATGGAGCTATTTCTCAGCACTCAAACTATCTACCGTACAGTTTCTTGAATAATTAAAACTCTTACCAGCAATGACAAGATCCCTGAGATTTGGAAATTTCAAGCCAATCATAATTGGGAGCTTAGCTACTGTGACCTCTTCTTCACCTTACTAAATTCACAAAGATTATAGAGCTTCAGATTAACAGAACAACCAACGTTTCTATAATTATTTTCCATTTTCTTGGTTTATTGGCAGAGCCAATTGCTATATTTAGTGGACAACATTGTGAATTATGCCTCATTGCTGATTGCCTTGTTAAAAATCAGAACCAGTAGTATATTCAGTCACAGTGGCTGATTTTACCAGATATTTGACAATATGCAACCAATTATTTGAGACCAAAATCTAGTTCTAAATACAGTCCCATCATATGTATTGCTTCAGCATGCACACCATGTATACAAAAGAGGACACAATGAAACAAAAGGATCTGGTCTTACGCCATTAAAAACAATATCAAAACTTCCTTTGACTTTGAAGTGTGGCATGGGATCGAGTTGCTTTTGAGGCAACTGATTCTATTGGATCTAATCTAGACATTTCGCTATCATTTGGGGGATTTTTTTGAATCTTCTTTCTACTCTATATTTCCTCCTACCCTGATACATCCTCATGATGACTTTTCCCATTTTCACACTCTAGGGATATTTTCTTGCAATGAATTCCTCATATACAAAAGTGGGAAGGGTACAGACTTCCAGACCCAATCAAAAATCTCCCTAATACATTCAGAAAGCATCTTTATTCTTTTGTCCCAATGGTGGCTGGGCCATCTTAAGAGCTGTGTGTCCCACGATCAAAAATAGATATTACAACCCCCTAAATGCCCTCTACATTTTGTTGGAAAGGTGTGTTCCTTTCAATTCTGTCGTAAACTGTTGTGCAGTGTTGCTGACACTGTTAAGTAGGCTGCCATATTCCACCAAAGTGGTGGCAATATTCAGTGTAAGCCAAATGATCCCTATATCACATATATCTTCTTTCAAAAAATTTGGTACCCTGTCCATCTTTGTACTGTGACACCATGATTAAAAGACCATTATTAAGAGCTCTAGTCTCCCACTGCAAGATATAGATACTCACCAGCCATTCAAATATCCTGTAGATAAAGAACAAGCTCTACTGTGTGTTAAAATGAGTAGTTGCCATACCATAATGAAGGTGTTTAAAATACTATCTAATGCAGACAGGGGTCCACTAGCACAGAGTCTATCAGAGAGAAGCCTATGATAGAGCATGTAGGGCTGCTTAGCTGACACAAGTAGGCCTAAGATAAAACAAGACACGCTTGAACAAGTAACGGCCGAACAAGCCCGAAGAAGTATTGGCTGAAACAACTAACTATTGTGGGTATGTTTACAGTAAACAAGTAGGCAGAAACACCCTGAACCAATACGCTTGCCTTACGCAATCTGCAAAGTGATTGGTCTGTAGGTGCAGGAAGTATAGATGTTAATAGCTCAGAAAAATGTATATGAACTGTGTGGTGTGTGACATGAATTGGAATTGTGGTATCACCCCATACCTAAACCCCCTCCATCTGGGCCTGGCCAGCATGGGCAAAAAGCTGTTACAAAACTAACCTGAGTGACAAGCTGGAGTTGAAGTGAATGTTTGAAATCCCAGACAACTGGATGAAGTGTTCTCCCAGAACTGGGCAAGGTGTTCTGAATAAGCTAAGTGGAAGTCTTGGAGGGAATCCCAACAGAGCAGAGGGTTCCTGAATGAAGTCCATTAACTGCTTAACTTAGTTCTTCTAAAGTTCTTTGAAGCATAAGAATATTTCTAGCCAGCTGCTCAGAATTCAGGAAAAGTAACAGGTCTGTTAAAATATGCTTCAAAGAATGGGTCTGACAGAAGAGTTGCTTTTCTCACTATATTTTTCCTTAAGCGTAAATTAATCATCCCATGAGTCAAACAGCTGTGTCAAGATTGCAGGAAAGTGTAAATTGCTATCTGTGATTGTTTTATTTCTGTATAGCTGTGAATCTTGATGTAGTCACCCACAACTCAGGAATTACTATCTCCACTAATCCAACATACCTTAATCTGAATGTATTTGTCCTGCATCCAAGACGACTAATGTGCAGGGCATTGTTATTATTTATCATATATACTGCAGTAGCATCCAAAGAAGAACGTGCAAATTATGGATTTTTCAATCCGCTGGCAATTTAAAAAGCAAAACAAAACAAAACAGCAAAAGTGTTTCAGGTCAAACAAATTATTTTGGAATTTTTGGAAAGCTCAAAAGTGAAAAAAAAATCCATAAAAATAATTTTGGGTCAAACAAGATGTTTAGTCCAATGCCTCCCCCTCCCACCGAAAAAATGTTGTTTCATTTTTGAGCATTTGTTAACATTTATTTATTTATTTTAATTGAAGGAAGTTTTGAAACAAAAAGACATTTCAAATTAAAAAAATGTTCAGTTTTGAAAACTCTGAAACAAAACTGAATAATTTGAAATTTCTCCTCCCCTCTCCCCTCAACATGAACAATTTGGCAACTGACACGAATTCGCAAAACATTTTTGGGTCACCAAATCTGCATTTTGTGTGTGTGTGTAAATAATTTCATCTGAAAAATGTTGCCCAGGTTTAATCCAAAGGTGCAGTCAGGTGCGGGGACCCACTGTGCTAGTTGTCATTGAAGCTATTTGAATGAGTTCTAGGTTCACTCTGATCAAAAGCACACAGGTAGGCACAGTCTTTGCCCCAAATTGCTTAAAATCTCTCTTGAAACAAGTGAGTGCCGTAAACAAAAAGAGGATAGGGTGTTGGGGTAACAATGAGAATATCAAGCTGTTATTTGGGTAAGCTCTGCATACAAATCAATGGTCCTGAATCAGTCAAAAGCTTTTTTTTAAAAAAACACAAATATCCAATTTCATATGTAAAGGGGAAAATATCCCCTTTGTGTCAGAACATCATGACTTAAATCATCACTTCATGTTTCAGTGTTGAGACCTATTATTCCTTCCACTCCCAAAGGGCAAAATAGCAAGAGTGGCAGAATTTCGCACTGTTCATTTTCTTCCTTTGATCATCTGGAGGTCAGTTGGGTGCTTGTGAATGTGAGGGATTGATAAATAGTATTTGTTAGAGCCAGGCAGGTGCTTTTGTTTGCACATTGATCCCACCATCCCTTCTCAGCCTAAACCCTGGGTATTTCCTAAGTACAGGCTGTGAGGCATGCTGAATTTTATGGCAGTATGCTCATTGAGTTTACGTTTACCACACAGGAGATTCAGGCCTCACATGTGGTTGCCAGTGCTGGATCAAAAGGTGTATGTACAAAAAGGTGCCTTTTGTGTTCTCTGGAGAGACCCAGTGGGGCTCGTGCAAGCTATGTCTGGGTTCTTTAGATATTAAATGTAATAAAACTCCAGCGTTTAACACAGTTCAAGGTCTGGGAGTGTAACACTAATATCGATGGAGCTGAACCCATGTTAATAATGGTGAGAAACTTTTAGAAAGTTTCCCTAGTGTAGCCAGAGCCCATAAGGGTATCACCTACTGGTACTGAATAGCAATGTTTGCTTTAGGAGATCTGTGTGATTGTGACAACAGGCATGTTTGTTATAGCTTTACTTCTTCAAAATACAGCACTGATCAACTTACAAATCTACCCATGTATGGGTCCAGGGCCGGCGCTTCCATTTAGGTGACCTAGGATTTGGGGGGGCGGCATTTTGCTGCTCTTGGCGGCAATTCTGCGGCGGGTCCTTCACTCGCTATGGGAACCGCTGCCGAAGTGCCCTGAAGACCAGAAGCATGGAAGGACCCCCCTGCCGCAGAATTGCCGACGACGACCGGGAGCATGGAAGGACCCCCGCCTAGGGCACCAAAAACCCTGGCGCCGCTCCTGTGTGGGTCTCTTCACATGCATTTTCTGTTTACCATGTGCCTCATTCAGCTGTCTAATCCAGAATGGATTTTGTATCTGTTTCTCTGTAAAACAGAGCATCACAGGATTCAGATTGACTTTATGTGACCAGTATAAAATCTTTGCCAGAAATTTGGACAACAGCATAAGTTCGGCCAGGAAATATTATGGCCTATCATATATGTAGCCATGATTTCTCATCTTGTGTTTGTTCCATCACAAATTTTCAAAAGGCTCATCACAGTTATTCTCTTGTAGTAAAACATTTAAGCTTGCAGCATTTTGTGACATGTGGCATGCTTCTCAGGAAAGAGAAAGTCCCACCACAAGCTGGCTTTAAAACAGTGGCATGCCTCTGTGGATGAGCCTTTCACTTCACTCAGAGACATACCACACCACAAAAAATGTTTCAGTCCCCATGTATTTTTATAAGATCTTGCCATCTGTGTTGTCTCATACATCATGTTTTGACAGAGTTAAATAACATGAAGGCTAAGTTATGTTAGTAACTTGCATTGAATTATACTAGGACAACTTAAAATAAGAACATTATTCAAACTACATCTGTCACAGGTTAAAAAATAACACTACATAGCATATGGAGGAGTGTACTCCATTCATTGTTTTATAGACCCACTATCTTCTAGAGACTGTCACAATTTCAGATGGTATCCTCAGTGTTAGGTTTATGTTTATATCTCTAAGTTAGCTGAAAGTTGTATGAAATCACACGTAGGCTGAGAGATCCCTACTGATTACACATCTGAGGAGTCTCCTATGCGTGGCTTATTCTAGCAAGTACTAGTACATGAAATACCTTGTGCTCATGAAATGTGTCACAGTTATACTTGTTTTTTCTGGGAATATGTGAATAACTGAAGCACAGGGATGAAACGTGCTACCTTCGGGGATGAGGAAGGAGATAGAAGGCAGTCTCAAATTTAAAAATCTTAAAAGTAAGTTTTCATAAACCCTTGTATTTCAACTCTTGATTCTGTTTGAATTTTTTTGAATTACAGGAAAGCAGGGTCTGTTTCCATGTTATTTCTGACCCTCCCAAAACTACGATTACACTAGTAGCTTCACACAAAGAATCCTGATTTTATGAGATTTACAGACTGATTACTGGGCCAAAGATGACTGGATTTTAAATGCAATAGCATGAGATTCTTAGTACTAGGTAGACCTAGTCTGCTCATCACTGTTGTACCTGAGCACCTAGTAAAGCTAAAAACAATTGTCTATGTAAGTCACTACTGAATTGGTATATTTTTTCATACCAAATTAAAATATTTAATTGGGTTGTTATGACTGTATTTTTCTATTGTGGAATCAAAATGTGATCCATAATAAATACAAACAAATATAGAAATACAAAGAAAAGAAATAAGCTATCCAGTCAAGTAAGAATTTAAATTATAACGCGAGTTTTACGCCAAAATGATGATAGACTTCCTTAGGTATTCCACAGTGCTGTGTCTGCTTCCCCCAGCTCAGTAAATAAGCAGTATTTTAATTAATTGTGAAACTTTCCCTTCTATGCAATTGTACATCTATGCATCACTGTGATGTACTGCTGTCTAATGCCATAAGGAAGCCTATAGGTAAAATTAAATGTTGTGATTCAATATCGCAAGAGTAACAAAGAGAGAGCATGATGTAAAGAAATAATGTTTCCATATCTCCTTGTGCAAGTGCCAGACTGCATCTGTAAGACTCTGGTTATTTCACTTTATTTCCTGTGGGAGAATGGAGTTGTGAATATCAGCGGAGGAAGCTGAAAGTGGTAAAAATGCTCAGGTCTGGGAACTTTCAAATAAGGGAATAACTTACAAAATAAAAAGAATTTTGGTCTTATATGACAGCTCTTTCAATTAAAGGACCCAGTCCAACTGAAACAAGCTTCAATGGCTGACCCACATATGCTCTATAGACTTCTTGTCCTATCTAGCCAAAAAGGCCAATTTTAGGAGTTGGGCGGGGGAGGGGGGGAGATTTTCCTTTTCTAATTGCAGGAGGATACCTCACTTGGCTTTGGCTCCACAAAGTAAAGGTCTTGTCCAATGAAAGCTATTTCCTCACCTGCCTTCTCTCTCTGATTCCTTCAGGAATAAAGCTGGGCGACACCACTGAGCATGAAAATAAACCATAATGCAAAGCTTGGGTTCATCAGCTGCGGATTACATTGTGAGGGAATGGTGTTGTTTTGCTTTGAAGGAGGTTGCAAATAAATGTAGCTGTTGTGCTATTGCCCGGTTCACAAGTGCATTCCTAAGGTCAGCCAAAGGGAACTGATTATGCCAGTTATTGATCTGTTGGCCTTTCTTATGGAATATAAAGGTTAATAGGAGGCATACTACTCTCTGGCTGCGCTACTGAATGGAGGACAGAAGAGAGCTGGAAAGAGTTAGAGAGAAAACAAAAGAATGGAAAACCGAGGCAATGCCTGCAGATAGGAAAGAGATGCTCAGGAAAAAGGATCGGGGTGTACTGCAGACACGATTAAATAATATACTGCACACTGTGCAAAGGAAGTAGGAAAAAAAGATAAGGATGAGGGAAAAGAGAGAAAGATGAAATCCGTGCTTAACTAAAGTCAATGGGAAAACTCACCCATTGTGTCCTTTTTGTTGTTGTTTAGAAGTGAGGCCACCCTACCCTGAGCAGTTAAACTAGCTTAGATCTAAAGAAATTCCCACGTGCAGCATGGCCACAAATGTATGTAGATGTCTGGACATTGGTTTAAAAACATTTGCCTGAGTAGCCTGCAAGTTGTATGCAACCTTCACATGATAAAGCAAACTAAAAAGCTCATGAGGAGCAAATGGCTGAGTGTATGTCACAGCCGAGTCATGAGCAGCCAGACCTAGTGATCAGAGCCAGGGTCCACAGTCAGAGGACAAGAGTCAAGAAGCAGGAGACTAACCTGACAGTAGAACCACAAATCGGTAACCAGAGTCAGGCCAGGTTGGGATACCAAGAATCAGAAGCAGTAGACAAACTGGAGATCACAACCACAAGTCAGACATCAGGAAGTCAAGCCAGGGGAGTGAGAGCAGGAGCAGGGTAGATCCCAGGTGCCTGGACAACTTCCTGTTCCCGTGCTGGGTTTATATAGAAGCTGTGGACCAATCAGGACCCACAGCATTCTACCAGTCAGGTTCCAGGACTGGAGTCCTCTGTTGGGGTCCAGCTTTTATTCTACCAACTGTTAGCAGGTCACTGGGTGGCAGGTTGGAGCTTACTAGCTCCTAACAGTCCTGTGCAACACGGTTCAAAACTTGTGGTCCCTGACATCAGCCCCTTCCCAGGGGGCACCCTCATAGCAATGTGGGACCAGGCTTTGCAGGGTGATTCTTATGGAACACCTGCACAAATGTGGGAGCACATACATTTTCCGCAGGCTCCCTGGTGCATTCCTCAGAACCATACCACTTCCAGCTGACAAGATACTGGGAACTGCCTCATTTACGTTTGGAATCCAGGATCTCATGACCTACATATTCCTCATGGCCCTGTAATTGTACTGGTGGAGGAGGTAGCTGGGTCCTGTGAAGGAAAGGGTTTTCTGTGTAGGGTTTCAAAAGTGATACAGAAACACTGGGTGAATCTTTAGAGAGTGGTATAGTTGGAGTTCAAAAGTGACTGGATTAACCTGTCTCAGTATCTGAAAAGGGCCAAGCAACCAAAGTCAAGCTTGTGAGCAGGTCTGTCAGTGCAGATGTGCTTCATGGAGAGCCATGCTTTTTGTCCTACTGCATAGGTGGGGCCTTGCTGTTGATGCTGGTCTGCATGCCACTTATAGTCCACTTTTGCCTTTTCCAGATGCTCCTTCACTTCTTCCTGGGCCTGACAAATACTCTGCACCAATTCTGAGGTGGATGTGTTGCAGGTAATTGTGGGTAAAATTGAGGATAGTACCCATAATTGGTAAAAAAAGGGGCTCTGACTCATATATGCATTATTTGTGGTTTTTGTAAGAAAATTCCACATATGGGAGAAGTGAGGACCAGTCATCCTGGTGATGACTGATGTAGCATTGCAGATACTGCTTGAGAATCTGGTTGGCTCTCTGAATCTGGGGAGAGGAAAAGCAGAGGAAAGACATTTGCAGACTCCCAGCAGGTGCAGAGCCTTGTGCCAGAACTGGGTCATGAACTGCAACCCTCAATTGGACCTGATTCGCTCCAGACGGCCATGGAGATGGATTATGTGGCTAATCTAAAATTGGGCTGTCTTTTCATCAGAGAGGAGGCCTGTGCAAGGGATGAAGTGGGCCATTTTGGTAAAGTGGTCCACTACCATTAAAATTGTCATAAATTTGTTAGACTCTGGTAATTCTATGATAAAATCTACAGCGATGGCTGCCCAGGGTTGAGATGGGCTGTCCAAAGGCTGGAGAAGACTACAGGGCTTATGGTGTGGGGTCTTGACATGGGCACAAGCATCACAGGAAGCAATGAACAACTGTATGGTTCGGCGCATCTGGGGCCACCAAAAGGAGCAGGATATCAGTTGTTGGGTCTTCAAGTACGACAAATGTCCTGCTAGGGGAAAATCGTGGCACAGTTGCACGACCACAATTTTTGAGGGTCTTAGGGGAATGTAAACACGGTCTCTTAAGTATTTGATTCCTTCCTGGGAGTCATGTGGCTGCTTGTCAACAGTAGCTTGTTCATCAGGTGGCATTTTTAAGGTAGAGGTGGAGTGTATCAATCTGAGTATATCTTGATGATAAGTTGCACTGAGAAAGTTAGGGGATTTGAGAATGAGGGTTGGCTCCTGACTGCGGTTTTTGGGGGTGGTACTGAATCTTTGCAACAGAGCATCCATCTTGCCATTTTTGGATGTGGAATGGCAGGTGATTATGAAATCAAATCATGACAAAAATAAGGCCCATCGAAGCTGCCTTTGGTTTAAGGCTTTTGCTCTATGTAGATATCCCAGGTTTTTATGGTCAGTGAACATCTGGACTGGGTAACAAATTCCTTCCAGGTAGTGCCACCATTCTGCAAAGGTGATTTTATCACCAGGAGTTTCTTTTCAGGTATTTCATAATTTGTGCAGGGGGGAGCTTCCTGGAGTAATAAGCACATGGGTGTAACATTTATTTGGGACCAACTCACTGGAAAGGACAGCCCTGATTGCCGTGCTGGAGGCATCAGCTTCTACAATGAAGGCTTATGTGACATCAGGGTGAGCCAATATGGCTGTAATAAAGGCCAGTTTCAGTTGATTGAATGCATGCTGGGCCTCAGGAGACCAATGGAATTGGGTGTTTTTCCCTGAAGAACAGTTGTGAGGGGCTCGATTTGTTTAGAAAAATTCAGGATAAATTGTTGATAAAAGTTGGCAAACCCCAGGAAGCGTTGTAGGTCATGTACTGTGTGGGGAGTCAGATAGATAACCTTGGATGGCTTGAAGCCTGGGAGGTGGTCAGAGTGTTGGTCAACCCAAAAGGCATTACAAATATCTGGTAATGGCCATACTGGGTCTGGAAGGCAGTTTTCCACTCATCCCCTTTCATTCATATAAGGTTGTACGCCCCACCCCCCATAGGTCCAACTTTGTGAAGATGTGGGCATCCCCCATGTGGTCCAGCAGGTCAGGAATCAGGGGTAACAGGTAACAATTCCTGATAGTTATCTGATTCAGTGAGACGTAGAACACAGAGTCAGAAACTGCTCTCTTTCTTTTTGACAAACAGGTCTGGTACGCCAGCTGGTGAGGTCGAGTTGTGGATAAACCCTCAGACCAGATTCATCTGGAGGTACTCTGGGAGTGCTGTCATCTCAGGTTCTGATATGGCATAAATTCATCCAAATGGTATTTTGGCTCCTGGCTGCAGCTCTATTGGGCAGTCATAGTCCCGGTGTAGAGACAAGGTTTTCACATTCTTCTTTTTAAAAAATCAGTGTAGTTTTTGCATTTCATGGGGAGCTCAACTGTAGGTGCAATGGAAGGTTCTGCCTAGATGGTCATCCTCACTTTAATCTCTCAAGGTTTGGATGCCAGGAAAGGATCTACTGATCTCTAGCAGTGCTGCTGACAAAACTCGGATGGTAAAGATTTCCTGTGCTTGCCACCAAATAAGCAAGTTATGGAGGGCCAGCCAGGAGATACTGCAGTTCAGGGAAAGTGTAGAGAATAGATCACACCAGATTGTCACACTTCTCTGTGTCCCTGGATCACAGACTCCAGGGAAGTTGTTTCGTCTGTTACAGGACCAGAAGATAGAGGAGAACTGTCAATAGTCTCTACAAGATCAGGAGGGGCCTTCGTTGCAGGTGAATCTGCAAGATCTGGGCTGCTGCTGCATCTCTGAAGCAATCAGCTGCACCTGAGTTGATGAGGGCCCATAGACTGGGATTCTGCAGGGGTGTCGGGTATATGCAACTGGATTGGCACCTGCAACTGGGGAGCTCTCAGGCAGGGTTCCAGGTGTGTTTCAGTCAGGACCAAAGTGTGAGGGAGTTCTCTTCCCTGACTTCTTGGAATTTGTATGGGGCAGGCAGAGATTGAGTGATCTAACTCACCACAGTAGAAGCAGAGATGGTGCTGGCATCGTCGTTCCTTTTCTCTAGGGGTGAGCCATCAATGGCCCATATCGACCTGCATTGGCTATGGGGAGGCGGTAGTGAAAAGGTTGGAGTGCTGCAAGTCCGCTATTTTGTCCTCCCTTCATTTCAGTCACTGATTCTGTATATGGATGGCGAGATCTACGAGCGCATACAGACTCACAGGCATCTCTACCTGGGCTCATTCATCTTTGACCTCTTCTTGCAGGCCCCACTGGAACTGGTACATGAGTTTGGTACTGCTGCCTCATTCCAGTTTGCATCAGCCATGAGGTGGTGGAACTATTCAGCATAGGAGGCTACCGTGCCCTGCCCCTTTTGGAGTTTCCTTAGGGCAGCCTCCACCATCCAAGTTTGGTGCAGGTCACCAAATAGTACAGACATGGCTTGCAGGAAGACATGGCTTGACCTCCCAGCTCAAAAGTACTGGACTGTCACACTTCATTAAGGGGGAGACCCAGTCTAATGCATCTCTGGACAGCAGGCTGATGACCAGGCTCTCCTTTGCACGATTGGTGGTATAGGTCTGTGGATGCATCATAAAGAGGTGGTGGCACTGGTTTATAAAATTCGCTAGGGATTGCCATCAAACTGTTCTGGCAGAGGTATCAGGGAACGGAGCTGCACGAGCTGTGGCTGGAGTGTGGTATTTTCTGCATGGAACTCAGTGACTTGCCCCTGCAATAGCTGGTTCTCTAAGATCAGTTGGATGACCCAAGCCTGCAGGTGGTCCCCTCGAGCATGCGAGGTGCTCCCGAAGGGTTAGCCAGGTCCATTTTGCTGGCACCAGGCCCACTCCTGTGGCCTAAGTGGTCCATGCAAACTGTCTCGGCTGAGTCATGGGCAGCCAGACCTAGTGGTCAGAGCCAGGGTCCACCAATCAGGGTACAGGAGTCAAAAGTCTGCCAGGACAGGATACTGGGAGACCAGAAGCAGAAGACAAACTTGAGAGCAGAACCACAAATCAATAACCAGAGTCAGATCGGGTCAGGATACCAAGAGGTCAGAGGCAGGAGACAAACCACAGATCAGAACCACAAGTTGGACTCCAGGGTCAAGCTGGGCTGGGATGCCAGAAATCAAACCAGGGAAGCAGGAGCAGATTGCACATAGTCCAGAGCAGGGTTGATCCCAGTTGCATGGACAATTTCCTGTTCCTGTGCTGGGCTTATATAGAAGCTGTGGACCAATCAGCATTCTGCCAATCAGGTTCCAGGACTGGAGTCCTCCGTTGGGGTCCAGCTGCTGCCCTAGCAACTGTTAGCAAGTCACTGGGTGGCAGGTTGGCACTTACTACCTCCTAACAGTTCTGTGGACCACCGTTTGAGACCCATGATCCTTAATGTGTTGCTTATCGCTAAGGCTAAGTTTTAGTCATGGGTATTTTTAGTAAAAGTCATGAACACGTCATGGCCCGTGACCTGTCCATGAATTGTACTATATACATTAATTAATTAAATGAACAGAGAAAACTGTACATGATTTAATTCTATTTTCTACTTTCCCTATATGAATGTTGCAATTTTCCTTTGCCATACACAGGGCAAGGGAAGGGGAAGCCCTTTGGATATTAAATGGTATCTAAGGACTATTCTTTTTATTTATTTTACACATGCCCAGCCAGAGTTTTGAGCGCTGGTCCATATCCCAGACATACTTGACCTCTGGTGATTTAATTGATTACTGAAATCTAAATGTGTGAGAAGAGAAATAAATCACCTGGTTATAACTACTGTCCTTCTCTGTTCCCCTCTTGAGATGCACTAGATAGAACTACATCCAATTTTATCAAAGCAAATGCAAAACCCCAAAGCTACAGAAGACAATATTGGACACAAATACAGTACGTTGCTCAAATATAATGAACAATCCTGCCATATGGCCAGTACAGAATGTAATTGAATTATTACGATTCAGACTGTGTTAGTGTGTGTTTCTTTCTGTTTTTCTCTTTAATTGTAATGGCCCCTTTGGAAATATGTAATTCTCTGTCTCATGGGGGTTTTAAGAATGCTTTTAAATCAATACACTGACAAGGATTGAATTGCCCAACCAGACTTGCTAAATTTCCCTCTTTGAAATTCATATCACACATATGATAGAAAAGGGTAAAGGCCATTACCTGCCACAGACAATGTGTTTAAATAAAACCATTAATGGTTTAAATTCAGTAATTGCCTAACAATGCAAGCAAATGTGCTACCGTTCAGGGACAGATATTTGGCACTTAAACCTTCAATTATCCTTGTGAAAACGTAAGATGCTTTTCTAGCAAACATTGCAGCCACAGAAATGGATAAAATAAAACACCGAACGCAGAATTTTAGAATGACAAGAGACAGTGCTGCAGATAACATGGTACCAGGGAATGAGTCAAATTAGAAAACAAAGCAAACTATCTATCTATTTAAAACTGTGGGACTTAGGAACAAAAGATCTACATATGACATAAAAGAACGTGAGGCAGCATAAAATGGACATAACGGGAGCCAGCACCTCATTGTTTCCTGGTACTTCCCTGTCTCTTGTCTTATACTTAGATAGTAAGCTCTTTGGAGCAGGGATTGTGTTTTTGTTCTGTTCATACAGCTCCTCTGCTGCACAACCAGAGCTCTGAGATGCTACCATAATATAAATAATACTTAATGGTGGGATCAGGCACACAAAACTTGCTAATTCTTTTTTTTTTAATCAATTTGTTCTTTAACTCTTTCAGTTGTGATTTTTACCTTGTGTCTTTCGTATTCCTACCCTGTTTCCAGGATCTTTTTACATCACCCTCCTCAAAGAACCCATGTCACAGCGACCCTGCCTTCCCTGTTGAGCATTAATAAGGTGTGCATGAAGACTAAGCACAGTTTATGGCCCTAAATCATAAGGTAGCAAACGTGAGATTTAAGGCTCTTAATTCTATTAGTACTTGCCTTCAGACTAAGCATTTTCCAGTGGCTGTAACTGCTGAAATAAAGAGTTGCCTGATTGTGTTTGCAATTACTACAGTATATAAGAAACTCATCCAAGTGCATTGATTTTCCAAATTGCAAAGCAGGCCAACCTACCATTTCATATAAGATGCAAGGACCTCTACTGAACTGGCATAGCAATAAAAATCTACGCAAAGCACTAATCTATATAGAAACCCTTTAAAGATAACTCAGAGGCTGTTGACTAAATTATAGTCTAGGGCCACAGAAAACACTTGAAAATATGTCGTAGGCATATCCAGGTTGGAACAATGTTATAGGGCACTGGATTGGAGTTTAAGAAAATAACCATTTTTATTATAGTGTGTACCCTATTAAGATTAATCAACACTGTCCCTTATACCCTCCTCTTTCAACTGATTATAACTGTAACCATTCAGACTGAAATTTTCCATGCATGGATGTGTCAGGCTGATTTTTTTTAAGTTTGATCAGAATTTTAAGTTTGATCAAAACTGGGTCAGCAGTTTTCAAGAATGATAATGCAAAATAGGCAGTTTTGGCTATTTAAAAAAAGGTTTCTATCTTAAAAAAAATAACCCAAACTGTAGCAAATTAATGGTTTGGTTTAGGAACTTGAAAAACCAAAAGGAGAATAGTCCAGAGACGTCTTTTGATGTATCTATGAAATTCAACCCAATTTTGACCAAGTTACAA
This sequence comes from Trachemys scripta elegans, assembly GCF_013100865.1. Taxonomy (NCBI): domain Eukaryota; kingdom Metazoa; phylum Chordata; order Testudines; family Emydidae; genus Trachemys; species Trachemys scripta. The sequence goes on from NC_048300.1 coordinate 96,886,393, forward strand.
GTTGCAGAAAATTTTTATTTGCATATTGAGCTTATTAGGCACTTGGTCATTGTTTCTGGAAGTCTAAACTCTTGCTGCACGCTCTGCTTTATGCCAGCCACCCATAAAATCTCTCATTTATGAGCCAGCTGCCCGAGTACGTACATAAAACCTTGGACAGGGCTGTACTTGGGCTGCTAACCTGAGCCACTGTGCCCACACTGCTATTTTTAGCATGCTACATCCAGCAGAGCTGGCATGTGTACATCTACCCCGCTGCATCACAGACATAACCTACATCCCTAACCAATCCCACTGGAGCCAATGGGACTTTCCTTGGAGTAAGTTACTAATCGGCACGAGCAAGGGTATCACTGTCTGCCCTCAGGGTTTATACACACACAACAGTGGCAATATTTGCTGTTGGTGATTTACATTTGCTACCATTTCTTCATGTATTTGGCTGTAGAAAACAGCAGGGACTGTGAGAGGCTTTTGTAACTGGTGAGGAACTAATACAATATGTTAAGAAAAAAATAAAAGCAGTCATTTTAGACAAACTATTGAAATACTAAGAACAGCAACACATTGCCTAGCAGAAGGTGGGAGAGAGGGAGAAGAGGCTTCAACTACAAATAAAGCAAGCTGGAAAACAGCAGGAGAGGCTGTTCCATTGTTTGCTGTGGATTCCTGGCCACACTGCATTCCTTGATGGTTGGCCTTCAAATTAGTCATAGTTCAGATTTTGGTGTAAATCTTGTCTGTGAAATTAAATGTTTATGTACTGTGATTTACAATGCATAGCAATAGTGCCTATCCTGGGGGCTTTATCATACATTTAAAATCATCACATAAGAAGATTGAGCCAGCAGCTAAGTCTCAACACAAAACTAGAAACTAACCAAGCAGAGACAAAATTCAAACCCCAAATCAAACTTATTGAATAACCCCTTCTGAAACCTCTCCAGCCCAAATAACTGGGTAAAGAGATGGATCTTGCAGCATGCCCTCATGATCTATTTTGAGCCAAAGGGAGTGTGTTGTGGGGAGCGGGGGAGAGAGGAGACAGGTTAGTAGGTTGCGGGGAGCAAGTTTAGTAGGTACCATAGCTAAGGGCCCTGTCAGTAGTTCCCTCTCTTTTATACTGGGTGGATTCCAGGCAGTTTCTCATGTAGGCAGGTCCCTAGCCATTTGGGGGTTTATAGGTCAAAAACCATTAAACATAATTAAACATAATCCAGAAATCAATAGACAGCCAATGAAATTCATGATGTACTGGTGTGCTCCCACTGAGATATACCACTTACTAAGCAAGCCCCTGCGTTCTGCAAGCGCTTTAGTCTCTGAGTTGATTTAAAATGATGTAGATCACATTGCCGTGGTCTCATCTTGAGGTGAGATCCATATCCAAAAGAAAAAGGCATAATCTCACAGTCAGACAGAGATGGCCTTCCTAGAAACCGCTGCTATATAATTATCTAATACCAGCTGGAATCCCATAATATCCCCAGACTCTAAAAATAAAATGTCATGCACATCCTCAATATAAGAAGCAGGTGCAATCTTAGCCATATCTCCCAGTTGTTCTCTCCAACCTGTCCATATTATCTCAGTCTTATCTGGATTAAGCGTCAGACAATAGCTGTCAACCGTGTCTCAGTCTCAACCAGGCAACTCTTGGGTTGGAGGAGATAAATATCCAGAGGCGGGTGTCATTGGCATAGTGAAAATCCTATAGCCAATGCCTCCTCACTCAGCCTCCCAATAGCCCCAGGTGTACTCTGAACAGAGCAGGAACAAGATGGAACCATGTAGGATCCTACATGTTAGCATCCTTGGGGATGATAATCAACAAACTAACACCACCCTTGGGAATGCTCAGCCTGGAGGCCACAGAGTCACCCAAGATTAATCTCATCCACTTGTGAGTCAATAAAGATGCCATAATCAATGGTATCAAGGCAGCTGATAGTTCTATCTGTACTATCATGGGCACCCAATTTTCTTCCACTTCCAGGAGGAGTGCAGTCTGTTCTGTACCCAGGTCTGTAGCTGGAGTGACAAGGGTAAAGGACTTGTGAGCCCATCTAGGAGCTGTACTCTGTGAACTGTCTCACCATAACCTTCTCTATAATCCTAACCAAAAAAGGGAGATTGGCTATTAGATGGTCGCTTGCCAGACTGTCAGTGTCAACTGATGATTTCCTGAGCTAAGGCCTCACAACAACTTCTTTAAAAAAGGGAGGGCAAGTTGGCAGCCTACAAAAAGCTCTGACAATCTTCATCAGCAATGGACCAATTCTTCTCTGCTGGCCTTCACCAGCTAGGAAGGACACACATCAAAATGAAAGTTGTGCAGTGAAGTGCTCCCAACTAGGGCTGGCTGGAAAACAATAATTCTGTTTCAGAAAAAAATCAAGTTTTGACATTTGGTTCTGTTCTGTTCTGATGCAATAGAGCCCACCCCAAAACAACCAGCAGCCTGGGGTTAAGGTACTCAGCTAGTATATGGGAGAACCAGGTTCAAGCACCTGCTTTGATTCAGGTAGATCCCCCTTCTTAAAATGCCTCTATTAGTTTTGATGACATTTTAGTTGGGAAGGTTTCTGAGATCCAGGAAGCAATTATTGTTCAAAACCAGAGGGATAAAAACTCACGCCACAACAGTCAATGGTTAGAGCCACTTACCTTACCAATTACTTGAACCCAGGATTCCCAAATCCTAAATAAGTCCCCTAACCACTGGGCTATCTTGAGGCAAAGTGCTTTCTCACACACACACAGTGATTATCTGGAAATCTGTCTAAAGACAACTTATGAATTTCAGTTTGATTTTATGGACTATATACATCCTTACAATTATATTATGTGTTGCCTCATGCTTCTTGTGCCAACAGACAGGAGAGTGTTGCCTATATGTACCTATGAATAGGTTGGTCATGGGAGACTATCAACACATGAATAGATATTATCTGGGGAGAACAAAGGAATGACTGAATCCTACATAAAATCAGTTTTCTCAAACTTCTCTGCACAGGGGGCTGGGGTTCAGAGGAAAGGAATTTCCCCAGAAGCAGAACAAAACCACGGCGTTAGTGGTGGAATTTTAAATGGAGAGGGATTCACAGAGACAAAAGGAAGCCTTGGAAGGAGAGGGGAACAGAGGACCATATTTTTGTGGCAGATGAGTCCTTTTTAAAACTGCAGGATCACCCAAGGAAGAAAGAAGCCGGCTGTGGAGGAGAGATACTACAGGAATCAGAAGAGAATCCACGTGTATGTGTGGGGGGCATCATGGACTCCTTATAGGACTCTGACCTAAACCAAAAGAATGCTCAAGAGTAGTAAGAAAAATGAAGCAGGGAAATTCATATACCGTATGTAGTCGTTCACAAAGTGGGACTCAGCCCCTCCCCCACAACAGCGGGTGCAAGGAGAGGCAGCACAGCCAGCAGAGACAGAAGGGAAGAGGCTGGGCCAGAGTCTATCCACTTCTGGCCACGCTGCTCTCCTCCCAGCCTCCGAAGCAGCTGCAGCTCTGGGGCTGGCAGGCTGCAGCCATGCCGCCCGGGTACTGGACCATGCTGCGGCCGTGTCACCCGGCCCAGCCTGCTGGAACATGCTGCGGCCGCGCCGCCTGGTCTGGCCTGCAGGAGCAGGCTGCAGCCGCAAAGCCCCGCCTGCCGGAGCAGCTCCAGTCAGGTCAGAGACATCCTCCCCTGGCCCTCCCCAGATAAGGTGGGAAGGGATGGGATAGGGAGAGTGTGGGGTCATGTGGGGGGTGGTCATAGGGGTTACTCCCCTGACTCCCAGCTTCTCCCCACCAAAAAATTTCCCCACCAGTTGCTGTCTCGGCCCGTCAGGGTAAGCAGCTGGTGCACCGGGACACTTTGTTTATTTAGGTTTACCTCCGTGCCCGTGGACGCTTGAGGTAAACAAACCATCTCAGACCACCAGCGGCTTATCCTGATGGCCTGGGAGCCAAAGTTTGCTGACCCCTGAATTATAGGGTCGGTTTATGAATGGGTTATAAAAATTTTCCATTTTTACTTATCCACCTTGGGGCGGGGGTCGGCTTATAAACGAACCGGCTTATGATCGAGTATATACGGAAGGTGTTTTATTGTTTTGTCTTGATCTGTATATTTCTTGTTCTGTCTACAGTAAAGAGCAAATTAGGTGAGTGGTAGACAACATGGATGTGATCAACTTAATGTACCCTCTCTGCACACATGCACATCACACATCATTTGAAAGTTTATTATGTCTATTTTAAGATAAAGTATGACGTGGAGCTATCAAGTGGTGCTGTTACCATAGAAACAGGGATAAACTGACAACATCAACATATTAAAATCACCAGTTTGAAATATTGTATTCTTTTTTGTTAGTTTAATGACTCTATATATTATTTCAAGACATACAATTGCGTTTCTTTGTGACCTCGTAAGAATGGCAATACTGGGTCAGACCAATAGCCCATCTAGCACAATATCCTGTCTTCTGACAGTGGCCAGTAGCAGATGCTTCAAAGGGAATGAACAGAACAGGGCAATTTTGAGTGATCCATCCCATGTCGTCTAGTCCCAGCTTCTGTCAGTTGGAGGTTTAGGGACATCTGGAGAATGAGGTTGCATGCCTGAATATTTTGGCTAATAGCTGTTGATGGACCTATCCTCAGATCATCACAACAACAATATAAAGGGCAAAACAAAAATTTAACAATAAATTTCTACGGCTGTCATTGAAATGCAATAGCGCTGGTGACCTTGATAGTCAAGATCATTATCATCTTCTTCATCATTATGATCTCTCTCAATAACACATGGGTTACCACAGTCTTCATTGTCTTGGCATGTACACAGTTCTGTGCAGGGAAGATTGTTCTGACTACAGACACAGTATCATAGAAATTCAGATGCCTTTGGTCCCTTGAAGTATACAGTTCATCATCTGCATTTTTCCATCCATGTTGCAATTGTGATCCAATATCTGGTTTACCTATGTGCAAATCTTTGTTTTCCAAGGGGCTCTTCTGATATGCTCTTTAAAACTGTTCTCACTTGGGATTTTGGCCAGTGACTTGTCCTTTTTGATGGTTAGATTGAGGCACAAGCAATTCAGGTTTCTGTGGGTTTCCTTTTCTCTCTCACTTTCTCTTTCAACTTCCTTGCTGCAGAAACTGCAGCTTGTCCATCACTCTCTCCCGATTTGGGAAGATCTCTGAAACGGTAAGCTCCCTTTGTTTTGACAACTTTAAACAGAGATTTGCTTCCCCCATGCCAAATAAGGATGATACAGAGTAACTGAATGTTAATGTGTGTACAGCAGGAAGTATGTTATAGAAGTCAGGAGTGCATCACAAATTGCATGCAGAGGTATGAAGCGATGCTTGTGCTGGAATTGATGACTGTTTCAATCCATGTCATCTATGTGTTTCATTTTTGGAAAGTAATGAACAACAAGGATCAAAACATCTTTATTGGCCAACCTAGTTACTTTGGTTCTTTTAATATCAAGAGACCCAAAGCCATATTGGCACACACAGCACGCAGAAACATCTTTGTGTACTGTACAAGCCTTGGGCTTCTTCAACACCTCTACTGGTGATGGACTTTCTTACTTCACCATTGGAAAAGCCTCCAGCAAGGAGTGTCTTACACTCTCAGGTGAATTTTCAACCATATATTCAGAGAAGAATTTTACAAGTGACTGCTTGTTGGATGCCATGTTAGAAACTTTTTCCATGGAAGCACAGGGCGTCCACTAGTCACCTGCTATTTCTTGCATTCAGCTTTAGATCCTGTCCATCACTGTCTTTCTGCAGTTTTCACCAAGTTACTGTTGTTGTTCCTGTCAAATACTTTGACTACAGAATTGATTTTGTCAAATCCTTTTAGGAACTGCCTCAAGTACTCAGCAGCCAATTCATCTAATGTGTGGAATTTGTCTCCAGCCATCATACATATGACAGCCATGGCATCTCTGATGTACACTGTGGTTTCTTTGTTGCGTGCTCTTAACTCAAAAGATTCTTTCAGCTTGAGCTTCCAGCTGATGCACTAATTCAGCTCTGTCTGTTCTTCTCATTGTTCCATCAGCATGGAAGAGGGACATAAGCACAGTCCTATAGATGACTAAGAACTGTTGCAATTGGAACATTACCTCTGCATTATGCTAAATCCAGGGCTCTGTGGAAAACATTTTCTGGATTGATAGCTGCTGTGATTGTCCCTTCCTTGCCAGACTTAAATTTAGTCATTTTGGCCATGTCAACAAACGTTTTGATGCCAGATTTCTTGACTGGGCTGAAGATGCTACATGTCTCATCAGAATCAAATGGATCTCTCACAAATGTTTCCATTTGTTCTTCACAACATCTATTTTCAATAGAGACATCTGATGTTACGCTTAGTCTAGGAGGTATGTTGATAAGCACCTCTGGCTGTGATTCAGGGTCAGATAGGTTTGACATATTATTGATGACATGGTTGGTGAGAGCTGTAACATGCTCTTAATCCCTCTTCAGTGCAGAGGCAAGAACATGTTTGCGGACTTTGACTTAACTACTTCTTGTTAGGCCACTTCCTTCTCTCACAGTTTTTGCATATGCATAATATGAAGCTGTGTAGTGTCATCTCTAATGCTAATATGGATCTGTGCATAAGTGTCACTGAATTAAAAAGCTAGTTTTTAAGAATATTTCAAAGTACTGGTACTGCATGCCTAGACAATTACAACTGAAAACTTTTCACCAGGTAGACTAGATGCTACACTGTATCTACAAAATCTTATAAATGGAGAAGCATTACATTAGGAATTCACATACATTTATATCTATCACCATGCAGTATAAATTATAGGCACACAATCTACTGCTATTAATGCACAACCTTCAGTGTGAGACTGATCTGATCAGCAAATTTCAGTTGAAAACAGAGAGAACTATTATAATCACTAGTGAGATACGTTGACAATTACGAATATGCAATGTGAAAACATTTCATCTTAGTATATTGCAAAATGTTGATATTCGCCATTTCTGCCACATGCTAAACAGCTTCATCATTTCGGGGAGAAAAAATGCCTGCTCATGCAAAACGAATAAAAATCTTTTAATACATTGTCGTTTGGTAACTTTCATCAATAACCACCATATGAAGGTGTCGAAATGAACTTAAACAGCAAAAACTGTAGTCGTAGTTAGCAATGTTTCTGGAACTGTGCAAAAAATGACTTTCATTTTGGGTACCATTGTTTCACCTCACCTACAGGCTTATGGCACTGCATTATACCTCATCTAAATGTACACAAAATACATTTTCAAATGATATATGATTAGAGTGTGTGTAGGGTGGGTATATTAAACTCCACAAATATGGCCCATTTTGGAGAATTGCCACATGCCTTAGTGGTTTTGGACCCTTTGGCAAAGTCTGCATGTTATGTGCATCAACTATCACATGTCCCTGGAGAGGTGAACAGTACACCACGGTGCCTAAAAGGTTGGAGCTCTGGAAAAGGATGTGCTTAAGCAACTGAGGAGTGGGGGAGCCACTACTAGCCAGAGGTCCTAGGCAGGTGACTCACATCAGCTCTGATAAGAAGGTGCTAGATGGAGGATCTGCATCCCAAAAGCCTGCCTAGATAACCAAAGCCAGAGAGAGTCCCAGGGCTTTGCTCAGATTAATAAAACTTAAAAACCCACAGGTCCACCATGTTGGGACCCAAACACAGCAGTAATCTGTGATAGGAAGGCCATCCAATGCCATCCTGGGCCTGAGAAGCCTTCCTATCAAAACCAGATCTGTTTCTGCCAAAAGTTTAGATTTTGGTGAATCAGCATTTTCTGAAGACGCTTTTCATTTTGATGAAAAGTTCCCCATCAACTCTACTCTCAACACCTCTTGAACTTCAGCAAGAGCCAATAGGCTAAACTCAGCCACGGTGAGACAGTGCTCATCTCCTCCAGATCCCATGCTCTAACCCATCTGAAGCACAGGAGGAAGCACGAGCAGGAGAGCGCAAGAGGGGAGGACTCCTGCCTCATGCTGAGAAAGCAGGATGATCAGCGAGTTATCTTAAGTGCCTATACACAAATGCAAGAAGCCTGGGAAACAAGCAGGGAGAACTGGAAGTCCTGGCACAGTCAGGGAACTATGATGTGATGGGAATAACAGAGACTTGGTGGGATAACTCACATGACTGGAGTATCATCATGGATGGATATAAACTTTCCAGGAAGGACAGGCAGGGCAGAAAAGGTGGGGGAGTTGCATTGTATGTAAGAGAGCAGTCTGACTGCTCAGAGCTCCAGCATGAAACTGCAGAAAAACCTGAGAGTCCCTGGATTAAGTTTAGAAGTGTGAGCAACAAGGGTGAAGTCATGGTGGGAGTCTGCTATAGACCACCAGACCAGGGGGATGAGGTGGACGAGGCTTTCTTCCGGCAAGTAACAGAAGTTACTAGATCACAGGCCCTGGTTCTCATGGGGGACTTCAATCACCCCAATATCTGCTGGGAGAGCAATACAGCCGTGCACAGACAATCCAGAAAGTTTTTGGAAAATGTAGGGGACAATTTCCTGGAGCAAGTGCTGGTGGAACCAATTAGGGGCAGAGCTCTTCTTGACTTGCTACTTACAAACAGGGAAGAATTAGTAGGGGAAGCAAAAGTGGATGGGAACCTGGGAAGCAGTGACCATGAGATGGTCGAGTTCAGGATCCTGACATAAGGAAGAAAGGAGAGCAGCAGAATACGGACCCTGGACTTTAGAAAAGCAGACGTTGACTCCCTCAGAGAACTGGTGGGCAGGATCCCCTGGGAGAATAACATGAGGGGGAAAGGAGTCCAGGAGAGCTGGCTGTATTTTAAAGAATCCTTATTGAGGTTGCAGGAATAAACCATTCTAATGTGTAGAAAGAATAGTAAATATGGCAGACGACCAGCTTGGCTTAACAGTGAAAACCTTGCTGATCTTAAACACAAAAAAGAAGCTTACAAGAAGTGGAAGATTGGACAAATGACCAGGGAGGAGTATAAAAATATTGCTCAGGCATGCAGGAGTGAAATCAGGAAGGCCAAATCACACTTGGAGTTGCAGCTAGCAAGAGATGTTAAGAGTAACAAGAAGGGTTTCTTCAGGTATGTTAGCAACAAGAAGAAAGTCAAGGAAAGTGTGGGCCCCTTACTGAATGAGGGAGGCAACCTAGTGACAGAGGATGTGGAAAAAGCTAATGTACTCAATGCTTTTTTTGCCTCCGTCTTCACAAACAAGGTCAGCTCCCAGACTGCTGCACTGGGCAGCACAGCAAGGGGAGGAGGTGAACAGCCCTCTATGGAGAAAGAAGTGGTTCAGGACTATTTAGAAAAGCAGGACGACCACAAGTTCATGGGGCCGGATGCACTGCATCCGAGGGTGCTAAAGGAGTTGGTGGATGTGATTGCAGAGCCATTATCTTTGAAAACCCATGGTGATCGGGGGAGGTCCCGGATGACTGGAAAAAGGCTAATGTAGTGCCCATCTTTAAAAAAGGAAAGGAGGAGGATCCAGGGAACTACAGGCCAGTCAGCCTCCCCTCAGTCCCTGGAAAAATCATGGAGCAGGCCCTCAAGGAATCAATTCTGAAGCACTTAGAAGAGGAAAGTGATCAGGAACAGTCAGCATGGATTCACAAAGGGTAAATCATGCTTGACTAACCTAATTGCCTTCTATAATGAGATAACTGGCTCTGTGCATGAGGGGAAAGCAGTGGACATATTATTCCTTGACTTTAGCAAAGCTTTTGATATGGTCTCCCACAGTATTCTTGCCAGCAAGTTAAAGAAGTATGGGCTGGATGAATGGACTCTAAGGTGGATAGAAAGCTGGTTAAATCATTGGGATCACCGGGTAGTGATCAATGGCTCCATGTCTAGTTGGAAGCTTGTATCAAGCAGAGTGTCCCAAGGGTCGGTCCTGGGGCCAGTTTTGTTCAATATCTTCATTAATGATCTGAAGGATGGCGTGGATTGCACCCTCAGCAAGTTTGCAGATGACACTAAACTCGGAGGAATGGTAGATATGCTGGAGGGTAGAGATAGGATACAGAGGGACCTAGACAAATTAGAGGATTGGGCCAAAAGAAATCTGATGAGGTTCAACAAGGACAAGTGCAGAGTCCTGTACTTAGGATGGAAGAATCCCATGCACTGCTACAGACTAGGGACCGAATGGCTAGGCAGCAGTTCTGCAGAAAAGGAACTAGGGGTAACAGTGGATGAGAAGCTGGATATGAGTCAACAGTGTGCCCTTGTTGCCAAGAAGGCTAACAGCATTTTGGACTGTATTAAGTAGGAGCATTGCCAGCAGATCAAGGGACATGATCATTCCCCTCTATTCTGCATTGGTGAGGCCTCATCTGGAGTACTGTGTCCAGTTTTGGGCCCCACACTACAAGAAGGATGTGGAAAAATTGGAAAGAGTCCAACGGAGGGCAACAAAAATGATTAGGGGGCTGCAGCACATGATTTAGGAGGAGAGGATGAGGGAACTGGGATTATTTAGTCTGCAGAAGAGAAGAATGAGGGGGGATTTGATAGCTGTTTTCAACTACCTGAAAAGGGGTTCCAAAGAGGATGGCTCTAGACTGTTCTCAGTGGTAGCAGATGACAGAACAAGGAGTTATGGTCTCAAGTTGCAGTGGGGGAGGTTTAGATTGGATATTAGGAAAAACTTTTTCACTAGAGGGTGGTGAAGCACTGGAATGGGTTACCTAGGGAGGTGGTGGAATCTTCTTCCTTAGAGATTTTTAAGGTCAGGCTTGACAAAGCCCTGGCTGGGATGATTTACTTGGGAGCTGGTCCTGCTTTGAGCAGGGGGTTGGACTAGATGACCTCCTGACGTCCCTTCCAACCCTGATATTCTATGATTCATTAGGTTAGGTTAGTCAAGCATGTTTTACCCTTTGTGAATCCATGCTGACTGTTCCTGATCACTTTCCTCTTCTATGAAGCAGACAGCACAGCTGAAATTAGGAAAGGCAATATGCTTTTCTTTTTTGATGAAGAAGATGAAGATCGTTATTATGCAATTTGCCCTGGAGAGCTCAATTCAGCTGTGACATCTGGTTGTCAGTGATGTTTTCCCCTACATGGTGAGGAAACCTTGGTTTAACCTGGCTTATATCAGTTTAACTTGTACCTGTAAATTATAACCAGTTTTACACCAACAAAAGAGTGTTCAAAGGTAAACTTGCATCAATTTGACTAAATTATTTTAAAGTCAATTTAAATTAACCAGTGCAAATTCTGTATGTGGACAAACCCTAAGAGGTGTAAGGGAATTGGAACTGATTGGATTAGTAGCAGGAAGAGACAATGAGAAAAAACAGAAGGCTGCAAACAAATGGGGAAGAGGGGAGACAAGAAGTAAACAAGAGGAAAGACAGTGGAAAGAAACGGGGATAAAGTCCCTCAGAAAGAGTGCTGCTACCATGTATAAGCAGCAAGCATGGCCTCCAGAAAAAGCCATTTGCAGCATCGAGAAGCAGAGTAACATGACCAATAGGAAAGGGTCTGCACACCAGAGCAAAGAGAGGACAAGCTGAAAATAAAACCCTGAAACTGGAAAGGCAAAGGAGAAGAGCTGGAAGGAAGCCAGGGTGCAATTCCTTTGGGCATTAAATATGCTTGTAGACTGCATTTCTATTTCAAACATTTTTTCACACATTCAAGCTAGATTTCAGATTCAAAGCCTCCAGCAAAGTCAGCGTCTTCCCTCCTGGATTTCATCAGCAGCAGTCCCAGTGTCTGCCTACATCTTCTCCCCACTGTCCCTGCAAGCTTTGAAAATGGATCCTACTGGGGGCTTGAGCAGCCTCCATAATCCTGAGGCTACCGTCTACGATGTCCCATCATCTCTCTACCAAAACCTTCTTTTTGTATGCAATGCTACTATGTCCCATATTTGGAGACAGAAGTCTGTAGAAGTTTCTCTCTCTGCAAGCAGGCCTGTAATGGTCCCACTTCTGTGCGAACATAAATGAAGCAGACAACAGTAGCCCAATCAAGAGGGTGAATTCTGGCATGTAAAAAAGATCCAGAAACCCGACTACACACAAAATACAGAAGGCATATTAACTGACTAATGAACATTTAGTTCAGAACACAGTTTAAAAGTGCTATGAAGACTTTTTGTTCCATACAACTAAACACATGCTGGGTAGAAAGGAACTAAATGTCAAGAGACACTTATTAAAACATATGCAACAAATAAAATTGGTAGAGCTTAGCTGAGTTTTCTATCATTTTTATAAGGTACAAATGCAGTTCAGAAAGCTGTTTTCTAATGAGGAGAAATGTTCTTGTATTATATGCTTTGTTCTAAATTTACTTTATAAACTGTGAATATAATTCTGTTCAAAATATAAATTTCTTCTCCATCCTTTAAAACTGATAAAGCCTCAGCAGATTCAAAGATTCTATTCTATTAAGCTAGAAAAAAAGTCAACTAAGCACAACAAAGAACCAAATTGCCAATCTTGTTCATGGTGCAAAATACACAATAGCCCTCTTCTGGCAGCCTGAGCCAAAGATTAGATAGTAGAGCCAACAAATGAAATATACTGTTCTCTTGGAGAGATCTAAGACCCGATATATCTTCCACTGAATCAGTGAGAGCTGGATCGCCATATCTACCTACCTTCAAGGAACACAAGTCTATGACTTACAATGGTCAATATTTTGATACTATATTACAATCCAGAACATATTTCACTCAAAGATGGTCTCTCAAAAATTGACTGCTATTCATAGTTCTTTCTTTGCATCAGCTTAGGACTTGGTGTCTGTACTCCTATTGCTTCCTCCTTGACTTGAATTGTGTATTCCCACCATTTATGCTTGCCCTTTATTTCAGCCCCCACCTTCTGATAAATTAAAGAGTAATATTGTATGAAACTAAAATTGATCACAGCAGGGGTTTTATGTCATCTTAGTTATCTCCCCCTTGCATCTCAGAGAGATATGCAAGTGGTTCCTGTGCAAAGTGAAGTGAAATCAACACGAAGGACTTCAACAAACTTATTGATGGTTCAGTATAGACAAATGGATTGAACTTAACTGAATTTTGATGCTATTAAACAGCTCTGAAATGTGGACTCCACCTCCTTTGGTTCCTATTTTTTACATTTTGATCACAACTCCGACGCTGGTACGCTAAGCTTGTGTCTAGTACTGTGATGCTTCTTTACAGACCTATGGTACTATTAAAGAAATAGGAAAATAAAGTATGCTAGCGTTCAGACAGCTGCTCACAGGGAGTCGTTGCTTGAAATGACAGTTCTCTCTCTCTCTCTCTTTTTCTGTCCTGTAGCTTAGTTATTTTCCATTATTAGTGAGAAGAATATATTCAAACAGGTTACAAATGCAGAACTGTCATCATGATCATTTAATCCTTGTGACTCTTTGAGGCAAACTCTACCACTGGGAACAAGGACTACTCAAACTAACAGTGCCAATTATTAAAAAAATATTGCTCACAATCCTGCCAATTAAATAAAATACACACAATATGGAGGGGTGCAGTTTGTTGACAATCATGAACAGAGTTTCACAAAAGGCTACCCTATGAATGAATGGAAGACTCTCTACTTTCACATACAGACTCCGGTGGCCATTTGACAGATATGTGTGATTGATAATCAGTCACCCGCAGGTCCACTTTCCGGGGGAGGGGGAATACACTTGCACCTCAGTTTGGGCAATAATGCAGTGCACTTCAAATGGGTATGCACTGAAAGATGAGAAACTGAAAGAGGGAGCTTTGGTTACTCTGCTGCAGAATGACCTGCCCCAAAGGGGAATTACCTACAAAGCTACCTTCAGAATGTGAGAGAGAACCTGAGGGGGTAGGTGACTATTCTAGATCTACTCCAGCCCTACCCTCATTACCACAGACAAGATGAAATAGCATTACATACCTTATTACAAATATAGCAATCTACTGTATGTTGAAAGAGAACAGGAGAAAGACAGACAGACATGTACACACAAACAATTACTCACTTTGGATTTCCAGCACCTGGCTTCTTTCTTCGGAATATGCTGAGGAATGTGTTGGATCTACAAGGAGCCTTGCCATCCCCAACGTGCATACGCACCACATCTGAGGTGGTGAAGGCACTGCGGACATTCCTCTCAGGCTTGGCGATGATGATGTACATCTTGGGAGTGAACATGCACCCGAGGGCCACTGTCACACTGAGGCTCACTGCAAAGCAGGTGGTGATGATCTTGTAGTTGCTCCCGAAATAAATAGGCACAAAGGCCAGCCAGATGATACAGGTGGTGTACATGGTGAAGGCAATGTACTTGGCCTCATTAAAATTGGCGGGCACATTGCGAGTCTTGAAGGCATAATAAGTGCAGCTCATAATAAGGAGTCCATTGTAGCCCACTGGGGCCACCACACCCAGGTTGCTGGTGTTGCAGATCAGGAAGACTTCCTTGATGCTGGGGTAGGAGAGAATAGGCATTGGGGGCTCCATGATGATCAGTGTGACCACCAGCGTCAGCTGCACACTGATCAAAATGGAGGCGATGACCACCTGTGCCCAAGCACTCATGAAGTGTGGCTTGCGGGTGCAAATCTTCTTCTTGCTCCCTGCCAGGATGCGTGCAATGCGGTTGGTTTTGGTCACAAGGGCAGAGTAACACATGGCAGAGGAGAGTCCCACCAGAAGGCGCTGGAGGTAGCAGGAAGTGACGGTGGGCTTAGCTATAAGGGTGAAGGGGCAGATATAACCCAGAAATATGCCAGCAAGTATAATGTAGCAGAGCTCCCGGCTGGAGGATTTGACAACAGGGGTGTCCCTGTAGAGCACAAAGATAAGGGTGACAAACATGGTGACCAGAATCCCCAGGCAGGAGAAGACCACAGCCACAATAGACTCTATATTGCTCCACTGGAGATACTTTACAGTGATGGGTTCACAGCCTGCGGTATACAGAAAAGAAACAAAGTATTAGAAGGGTACCTACTAGAAGGATAAACTGCTTTTCTGAATCCCAAACTAAAGTACAAACATCAGTGTAAACCGGTGTGGAATGGATTATTATACTCATTCTACAGATGACTGAACTAAAGCACAGAAAGGTTAAGATTAAATACATTAAAAAGCATCCATTAATTTGAGGTGTCTTTATTGCACTGAGCATCCAAAAACAAACTCCAGAATTAGTGGAGTCTTTTTACAATTTTTGTTTAAGAGACTTTCCAAGGGGGACAGAACAATTCAGAGGCAGAGCTGTGAACAAGTCCTTGCTGCTAAAACCAGCACCCTCACCCTAACTAAAACCACAGTGAAGTGCTGGTTATCAACAGTTTTGGGCAGGGATCAGAAGATCTTATGGGAAGTTCAAGGTTTTCAAACTTTGCAAACTATTTTGTGTGTTTGCAAAACTAATGTAATTTAAACTCATGTATTTTTCAAGGGGTGATTTTTATAAGAAAAAATAAAGGCAAGCCTATTTATTTGGGATAGAAACCCCACTAAAAGCTAGACTGGGACAACTGGGTATCCCTATATGATAGATAGATAGATATGTAACTGTGTGTGTATATATACATATATGTATGACATATATGCATATTTTCATTAAAATGTTTGTCTTATTGCTTGTCTATTTATACTTTTCCAGATCTTTGCTCCATTTTCTCTATATATTTTCATTATATTTTTTTCTCTTTATGTTCCTTCACACATTCTCCTCTAACTATAACATGAATTCAATTACATTACAGTCAAATCCACAATGTATGTGTGTATTTGAAAATAGGCATGAAGGATATCACCTATTCCTAGTAAAAGAGAAGTAGCTGTAAGAAATGGGGCTTATTTTGGATAAGATTTTCACAAGCCAAAGTTAAAGGAAACTTTGTGTTTACTGACCTAGTTGGCCTCCAGGTGCTACCACCGTCTAAATTACATACTAAAAACAACAACTAAATTTAAAAAATGTTAAGACTGCAAAGTCAAACACTCAAAAGACAGGAAGTGCCAGAATTACAGCAGGCAACCTTCATTTTGACAACCTAGCCCCTCCAGGCTGTCTTCTTTCCAGTCCCAGTCCTCCCTGTCTACCACAATTCCTCTTAATGGTCTTTTGCTTGCCCCCACCTCCTTCAGATCTGTGTCCATGTTCCAGTTCCCCACTCCTACTCTCCAGTGGCTCTTTGTCCCAGTCCCTAATCCTCCCCTCAAGCTTCACATCCCAGTACCTCCCTCCATGCAACCTGGCTCCTCATCCTAACCCCACTTGCACCCTGACCCTCTCATCCAAGTTGTGCTCCCACTCCTCACAGCTGTACAATCAAGTTGAGTTGTTTCTCTTTCTCCTCCTCCCTGCTTGGGGACCAGCAAAGGTAGCATTGACAGCACAGGAGAGATAGCCTTGCTGCTCTCAGTTTTGGTGTCTAGCACTGCACTGGCCCCTGGGTGCTGTGAGGACCAGTTGTTGGGAAAAGTCCTTCTCAACCCCTGAAGCCCTGGGATGGAGCATGTTCAGTACAGATGGAATCTTCAGAGAGGTCTCTACTGAACATGTGCACACTGAGATTTCCAGAGACTCATAATGTGACCAAATTTAGGTGGATGGGAAAAGGTATCAGATGCCACCGCTACCAAATTTCAAGTCCCTGCTCCAAACTGTGTGTGTGTGTGTGTGTGGGGGGGGGGTGTCTCAGTGAAACAGATGTAAGCATTTTTTAACCTGGCCAAACCAACGTATTTTCCCTAACCTCATTTTGAGAAACAGCTGCACCGTATTTGCTGAAATTTTCCAAAAAATACAGACCAAAGCAAAAAAATTCAGTCTGAGGCAGACATGTGGCATGGACAATTTCAGCCTGAATAGTTAAAGGTTGGCAAATTGATAAGCAAATGAAAAGAGGGGTTTATAGTAGAAAGCACTGGGCAGCCTTAAACACAGGTGGCACTATCTGCACTGCCTAGAACAGCAGCAATGGCAATGCTAATTTTTGCAGCTGGAGGAGCTGGTTTAAAATAAAAGCAAATTTACTCAGAGCTCATGTGGTGAGGTGAGAAGCACTTCTCACCGCATATTCAGGGTGAAATGTAATTGAAAATAAAGATTTTAATTAGACCTGGAAACCCGTTGCCAATAGCCACAACAGCACTGAGAAACAGAAGTAGAATCAGCTACCATTTCGCTTTTATAATAGATTAACTGTCAGAAGCAACTGAGCATTTTGATTAATATTAAACAAAGCTCCTTTCTTGATTGGTGTGCCAGTACTGCAGCACAGTTATGGGCACTAGAAGAGTTAATATGTAATGTGTAATCTAGATTTAGTAACACCAAGCCATATTCTCATTCCTCCAGCTTAGGTAACATATTCAATGCCTTGGCCCCGATTCAACATAGCATTTAAACACACACACAGCTTTAAGTCTATTTTATGTAAGACACAGAAACCTGTTTAGAAACATTGGTGCAATTTCTGTGTTCAGACAAGCCCTGAGAACCACAACATGCTCTGTGTGGGTTGAGTACATTCCACAACACCCATCCCCAACCATGAACTGCTCACATTACCGGAGGTGCTTTGACTGGCAACTGAATGAGAGGGACATGGGGATAGGGAAGCTATGTAAAGCAAGACAAAGACAGAAAAGATATGCAGTAAACTGAAAGTTTGCAAGCTTTAAAAAAAAAATCCAGTATAGAAATGAACAGCAAAAGGCTATAGAGTTAATTTACCATATGTGATGAAAATCAGTTGGTTAGTTTTTGTTTAGTTCCCCCCCCCCCATGCTTTAACTATGAACCATTTCTCAGGACAGAAGGCTAATTGATTTTTTTTAATGATATTCATATTATAAGACCAACAATACACTCCAGAGGTGTTTCCTGAGATCATTAATACATGTCTCAGGCAACTGAAGGCATAAAACCTTTACAATGAATATTGTAATAGCCCCATAAAACTACTTGTCCTTTCTTGTTTTATTGCATAATTAAAGCTGGAAGAAACTGGACTTTCTAGCTCTGACATTTGTTCCCTTTCCATAAATTCTAATACGATAAATGATATCACTTGTCAAAAGGAGGTTCCTGGCAAGAGGTCTCAAAATATTGATTTTAATTAATTAGAGAAAAAATATGGTTTATATAGTTCATGGTGAGAAATTCTCCCTGTCCTGTGACTCCTATTCTACTGAGCAAACCTGCAGGTGAGGAGATTTTCTGTAAACCATTTGACAGTTTAAAAAAAAAAAAAGTCATTAACCAATGCTGAACACCAGAGTTTTCAGCCTTTGAAGTGGGATAACAGGGACCTTGAGAAATATGTCTAAGGAAATAATATACTAGACATTTGGGGAATTTTAAAAAGAAAGGGAGGATTTAAGAACCTCCTTCTGTGAGGGAAGCAGCCAAGGACCATACATATTTGTATCATCTAAGATTTAAAGGGAATGGAAAAAGTAATCTTGAATGCAATATGATAATATCTGTGCCTAGCTTACATGGTGAATACAACAGAAAAAAAAACAAGATTTAAAAAAGCACATTTGATGGGAGCAATGCTTGCAAGGAAAGAGCATTCAATCTTAAGTGGTTAAAATAAGCACTACATGCCAGAATTTAGGTAAATCAAATTTATTTAGGATGGATTGACATTTCTTCAGATTTTCTGAATAGGTTTGCACTTATTTATTGCATTTCAAGAAAACAGCAGTAAGGTTTTTTAAAAAAAAACCATCTCACTGAACAGGTAGAAATTGCTAGTGATGCCATTTTGGTTTATATTTTTTGTACCACGTATTCTCTGAGAAAACATTAGGTGGTTGCATTGTAGTTTGGGTGCTGTTGGTTTAAAATCAAATCTTCTTGTAGAGATGGAATCCCCACAGACAGCAAACAAAAAAACACAAAATGACCTGCTACACTGCAGTGAAAAAAACATCAGTAGATTGCAACAGTCTCTGAGGTTTTTGCAGCACTGATAATGGAGACCTTTTCTTAGACCCTTTTTGGCACTGGTTGTCATTTTGAGATTCTCCCTTAGGATCTATTTTGAGCAGCTGGTAGCACTGGCTTTCACCTGACTGCATACTGATCCTTCACAATGCCCTTGCTTTGCTTCTTTACTGAGAAGTTCCTGTTTTTGCACTGCACAAACTAGAAAAAAAAAGTAGATCAAGTTTTCTAGGTCATTACCATTTTCAAAAATTATTTTAGCTGGGTAGATCATCAGTTCCCCACACTACAAAAAAAAAAAATACCCCCAAGCCTTTATTATATTGCATAATGCAACATCTCTTGGAAATGTATTTTCAGCAACCAGGTAAACAGTACTTTGGCCCATGCATGAAGACCACTGGTGACATCTTGTTGCCAGAAAGTTTTATTAAAGGCCAGGAATATGACCATGTTCCAGCACATACCACTTTATTTCCTCACTATGTGATCAATGTGTTTTCTTACCCTGTAAAAATACCATCCTGTTGTTCAATACACAAAGAGAAGACATTCAGCAGAAGGGCAGGGGCACTAAGAGACTTTGGCTGCTCGGTGAAGTGTCAGCAATCCAAAGCAATTGCAAATCCAGTTTAACTGGCCAGCTAGGCAGGGTTACAGCTGCTTTGTGTTGCGGGGGGGTGGCTAAATCAGTGTGAGTATCCTGATGAATCTGGTCCCCCATAAATTCATAGATTTCAATGTCACAAGGGGCCATTTTGATCATCTTGTCAGATCTCCTGTATAACACAGGCCATAGAACTTGCCCACAATATTGTCTAGAGCATATTTTTTAGAAAAACATCCAATCTTGATTTAAAAAGGGCCAGTGATGGAGAATCCACAAGAACCCTTGGTAGATTATTTCAATAGTTAGTTACCCTCCCTTTCAAAAAATTATGCCTTATTTCAAGTCTGAATTTGTCTAGCTTCAGTTTCCAGCCACTGGATTGGGTTATATCTTTCTCTGGTAGACTGAAGAGCCCATTATTAAATATTTATTCCTGATGTAGATACTTATAGACTGTAATCAAGTCACCCCTTAACTGTCTCTTTGTTAAGCTAAATAGATTGAGCTCCTAGAGTCTAACACTATTAGGCATGTTTTCTAATCCTTTAATCATTCTTGGGGCTCTTCTCTAAGCCTTCTCCAATTTATCAACATCCTTCAACTGTGGGCACCAGAACCAGACTCAGTATTCCAGCAGTGCCAAAAACAAAGGTAAAATAATCTCTCTACTCCTGCTCGAGATTCCCCTATTTATGCCTCCCAGGATCGCATTAGTTCTTTTGGCCACTGCATCACACTGGAAGCTCATGTTCAGCTGATTATCCACCTTGACCCCTAAATTTTAGAGTTGGTGGACCTGATTCACCACTGCAGAGCCCAGCCAGGAATAGATGTCTCGGACAGGTGCTTGCATCTCACCAGCCACCAGATGGGAGCTAACTCAGCCACCAGCACAGATTAGAATAGCCCAGAGGACTGCCCTAACGTGTAACTCAGCTGTAGAGTAGCCGTGGTGAGACATGCTCTAGCCACATCCTATCCCAACACCATCACTCCCCAGAACTTCCCTGACATTTCCCGTGTGCTGAGGACTCCCGTGGAGGCAGGGTTGGGGTGGGATGGTGCTCTGCATCTGCTGTGCCTGGAGATATGTGGAAATGTGGGGAAAGACATGGAAGTTTTGCAAAACAGCCACAAATCCCTGATAGGATGCTCCATGTTGTAAGCTGGAATGAACTGACAAGATGTCAAGTAAATCAGCTGGTGCACTTGGCTCCTGCAATATCACTGGTAAAAAAACAGCAGTGATTGTACTGTAATTAATTAATTAATTAATACCGTTGGCAGTAATCAATGTTCATATTAACTGAACGTGTGTGACAGTGATAAAATGTGTCATTTCCCCCCGTAAATATTTGTGAGCATACATTAATACTCACCTGGCCCTTCTTCCTCACACTGTACAGAGTAGAGCTAAAGGGTGCATCCACAGAGCGATCTACATTTTACAGGTCTTTGTGTTTAAAGTGACCTTTTAATATGCTGGCACTCTGCCTCCTTATACACAACCACACACTTGTCTTGCTGCATGCTGTTAAGTGAGAATGTGTATGCAAGGGAGATTTCCCTACCTGTCAGGTCAGCATTAGGCCACCAGCCCAGGTCACAGGCTTTGCACGTGAACTCGTCCTGCACAAATTCATTTTCCTTGCAAGGGGTGCAAATCCAGCAGCAGCTCACTTCCCCTTTCCTTATAACCTGCAACACAAAAAATACCCTCAGAGAGGATCCTTTCTAAGAAGGCACGAGTCTCCACAGCAGGCCAGCACCACCTATAATGTTGTAAAACAATGCAGTATGAGCACTGGCTATGGGAAGTTTCTAAGGGTGGATGATATTAAAAGCTGGAGACCTAAAACCTGTGCTTGAACTCTCACAAAAATAAGCTTCCTCAGGACATTTCCAGTGCCACTTCTGCTAGATTAGAAATACGAAAGCAGCTTCTCTTGTGGTGCATCTGAATTTCTGCTTCCTTCCTTAGTTTGAATCAGAAAATATTCACACACCCAGAAAGTGTTGTATTTTAAATTAAACTTCCAAAGAAGTTTGATTTGAGGGATAGGTGAATCTGCAAACTGATCCTGGGGCATATAATGTGAGGGCGGGGGGCAAACATGCAGTTGCAGATTAAATACAATCCAGGGGACAATGGAATGGAAAGAATGAGTTGTGGATATTGCTGGCCTAAGCACTCTACAGCAGACTTTTACTCAGTTTACCCGTCCTCCAGGATCTTCCCTATCATCCATATGCAGAGCTGCAAAATGCACAATGTTGGTTTTTATTGAGTTTTGTACAGAAACTTCAGTTCTTTTTGCAATCTATGGAGAGAAAGAGTCTCCAGTTGACTTCAGTGGGAGCTGGATCAAGCTGTGTGTGTGTGTGTATTCATTTATATATTCATATATACATGCACACACTGTATAATCTTAAAACCCTTCTTTAGGGATGGATAGTATCTTTAGAGGTCAATGAATGTTGACGTTGTCCCTCCAAATGTTTTGTATGTTTTATGCTAAAATTTGCTAAAATGCTAATCTAGATACATCGGGCAGGTTGGAAGGGAGAAGGCAAGTGTACTTATTTACACATTTTGAATTTAATTAGAAGTGGGAAGCTGTTTTGGGAGGGTGGTTTTCCTCCGTGGGAGCATCTTGCCCTTGTAAACTAACTGTGCCCACATTATTATGATACTGCTTAAATTTGTCTTTATGCCACCTGCCATGTCCAGGTGGCAAATTACCTGTAGCTGGATATGAGTGCTATTATTTGGTAAACAGATAGAGATTTCATTTGTGTTTCTACACCTCCGGTGGTAAGCATAGGGTACAAAGAGATAAACATCTTTTTTTCTTTCAGGTGCTGTTGACAGGACAAAAATTTTACTCCTGCAGTGCACACCACTTTAAAAATCAGCCCCCTAAGAGAACTGCAGTTATAGTAAGTACTGGGTAATGATAAAAATAATCACATTGTTCTTATTGTTACATTTTACAGCAGTGGCATAAGTTGAAATTTGATTCTATTTCTATAGCACTAGAACTGTCTAAATAACTGTAGAATTTTCAATAAGTATAAACCCTCCAAAGTACACTCACAAGCTAGTATTTGCATACATTGGGTACACTAGAACCTCAGAGTTATGAACACCAGAGTTACAAACTGACCAGTCAACCACACATTTCATTTGGAACCGGAAGTACACAATCAGGCAGCAGCAGAGACGAGGGAAGAATAAAAAAGCAAATACAGTACAGTACTGTTAACTTAAACTACTAAAAGATACTAAGCAGCAGTTTTCTTCTGCATAGTAAAGTTTCAAAGCTGTATTAATTCAATGTTCAGTTGTAAACTTTTGAAAGAACCACCATAACATTTTGTTCAGAGTTACGAACATTTCAGAATTCCAAACAATGTCCATTCCCGAGGTGTTTGTAAATCTGAGGTTCTATTATACTTGATTTGAACGTATAGACACAGAAGCACATGTGCTAGTACATTTTTGCATAAGAAATAGGCCTTGACTTCTTGTAAATGTTGATCTACGAGTCTTTATATAGTCTTGCCTTCTTATATACTTATAACTGATAAGCAAAGAAATTCCAAGCCAGACGTTTTCATCAATCTGTTTGCTCAAGCCTGGTGAAAAAAAATGTAGGCCTGTTATTCCTCTCTCATTAATATGGATCTTCCTGGATACATAATATAGAAAAAAACTCCTGAGACGTACCTTAATTTGACCCTTCAAACAAGGTTCACTGCACACTGACCGGACCATTCCACTTTTGTTCATCTGAATCCTGAAATCATCAATATTCAACACCCCTTCATGCCAGGTTCCAATGAGTACATAGTCATAACTGTTGGGCTCTATGTACTGCAGATTCATGATGTCATACCTGGGAAGCGAAAGCAGAGAGAACAGTGGAGCCTCCGGGACACAAATATTAAATCTGTTGACTCTCCTGCTTCATGGAAACCAGCTAATTCATGATTTCTGCTTCAAAAACTCTAAAATCTTTGAGGAGCTACCAACTCCTTCATTATTCAGTATCACCAACCCCAAGATGTCAAAAATCTGAGCCAGACCCCCCAAAATCATGAGGATGACTTAAAAATAATGAGTTTTATAAAAGTAATACATTTTGGGGTTATTTTTCTTTGCCTTCTGGATTCAGAACATTTAGGGTTACATTTGGGTCACATTTTCAAGCTTTTCTCTGCAACAATGAGGGTTAGAAACATAATTTAATAAAAATGAAAGCTGCGATTCTCATGTAATCACTTGACTCCAGAAGCTGGCGCTTTAAAAATTCCCACCAAATATTGAGAGACTTGTGATAAAATCACTAGAGTTGGCACCACTAATTTCTACTATTTACTAGTAGGTATCCTCCAAGGGCTAGATTGTGCCTTTTATGCACAACCCTCAGTAAGGTGCAGTGCTGTCCCAGAAGGAACTGTATCTCGGAGAATACAGCTCCTCATAAGACAATCTCTACTTGTTCTGGATGGAAAGTCCTTTGCCAAAGCCTTTTTCAGGGTGCAACAAATTGACCTCCCTTGCAGACATCCAGCCTCCAGGATGTCTGGGGGAGAAGGAGTCCAGGCTCTGCCTACTTCCCATTTCTCCTCAGTTGCTAACTCCGATACCAGGTGGGGAGCATGTACCCTTTGTGTTCCTCCAGCACCTGGAGCTAAGATTTGTATAGGCCTAATGTGACCACACAAAGGGGCAATGGTAGGCAAGGAGGGGAAATCTTTATACCCACTAATTTCCTTGTGTGGCCACATTAAGGCTAGTCACAATCTAGCCCTGCATCAGGGCACTATG
Source organism: Trachemys scripta elegans (assembly GCF_013100865.1). NCBI lineage: Eukaryota > Metazoa > Chordata > Testudines > Emydidae > Trachemys > Trachemys scripta. The sequence goes on from NC_048300.1 coordinate 96,910,800, forward strand.
GTGTTATGCATTCTGGAATCATCATCCAATTAATATATTCAAACTAAACAAACAAGAGTGACATAAATTATAAAAACAAAACAAAACAAACAAAAAAAGCCAGATTTAACAATTAACATAAGGCAGCCTTGCAAGATTGTCAGGAAAATGTATCAGTCCAGACCCAAAAATCTACTTTCCCACCCAAGGCAAGTAGAACAGAATTTACCAAGGCTGATATAAAGGAATAACGCAGCTTCTGTAAACACTCAGCTACCTGTCTTCACCCTCCATCATCACACCCTGTCATCCCTGTGTGCTGGGACCGATGTGTGAAGGTCTTTTATTGCTAATTGTTTTGCTCCTGCTTTCTCTCCCTGCCTGTAGTTTGTGCAAAGTGATGATTAACCACCGTAATTTCATGGGTGAAAATAAGCAGGAGTGATGGAATGAACAGAGGAGAGCAGCACAAGGAGGAGGAACCACAAGTGAGGATAGACAGACAGGCTGGTTCTTGAGAGATGGGGAAGCAGATAATTGTGGGTGGCAGGCGGGGGAGTGTTTTGATCTAAGCGGGGGGCGGAGAGGGAGGGTGAGAAAAGGCTGCAACTGGAAATTGTGATTTGGACTGTAAATTGAGAAATATGTTCTGCTTTCTAAGGCTGAGAGTCCCTGCCTTAGTTTTCTGTGTGGTTGTTTCAGTTCTCTCAGATTGAATCTTTACAATTATATTGAGGTGAGAATGTTTTATTCTGAAGTGTTACTAATGTATATAGGCTGGGGAATGAAGGGCACATAGGGGTCTGTGCCCTTAGTAACAGTTTGGAATAGGTGGTTGGTTCTGGGTAAAGGGATCATCACACCCAAATCTTTTTCTTTTCCCCTCAGAGGTTCAAATAAATAAAATCTTGTTTGCTGATTTAAAAAAATTCAGATACCTTTGCAGTTCCATGTGCACGAACCTCTTGAACCTCTATCTGCCTGCCTCTCATTATCTTCTTGCTTTGCATGGGGGGGGGTGTATGGTCTTTTCTAGAGACTTTTCAGAGAAGCTGGATCCATTATAACCGTGCTTATGTAGGACCCAATCCTGCAACTACATTTGCGTGGGCAGACCCATTTGCCAATACTGAGCTCCACTGACTTCAGTGGAGCTCCATGTGAGTGACACACTCTGTCCCCCAAAGCAACACCCTGATGCTCCCATATTTCTTAGGTAATCTACTTTGATTTATACACTTATTACTTATAATCACTCAAAATCTGTCTTGCTGTAGTTAATATATCTGTTTTATATATTTTACCTAAAAACAGTGTGGTTTGAGTGAAGTGCTTGGAAAATCTTAGCTCAGTTAACAAAAGCAGGTGCAGATCCACTTTCCTTTGTAGAAGTAGTGGACTGGATAATAAACTTACATTGGTCAGGCTTTTGACCAGGGCAGGATGGTATAGTTCAGGGGTTCAAGGCTAGGGAGCAGTGGGGAATTGGCTGGAGCCTCTCTATTGTTGGTTCATGAGTGGCTGGCAAGAGCATTTGTGTAACTTAGCTGGGGGTGTTCCTGCCTGTGAATGTTTGTGTGAGTGCAGGACCTGGAGGGGACTGCAGCTCGTCACAGTATCACAGTGTGAGTGGGAGCCAGGCTGGTGAGACAGAGGGCTCAGCAGTACCCCAGTTCCAGGTTTCACCCTGGGAATGCCTGTCATAGTGGGCAGATCATGTACGGGGTGCTACTCACTTCAGAACAGCTCTGTAAATGTACAGAGGCCCATCTGTGTTGCTGCAGGATGAGAGCTTTGGTTGCTAATTAAAAAGGAGTCTAGAAAAGGGACCCATTTCAAGGTAATCAGGAGGCAATTCCTCCCCACTTCCCTGTTCTTATAAAGTGAGAATATGAAAAAGGAATGAATTCTGCTGTTCGATAGCTTTGTGTATAAATTGTGCAGTACTGCATGAAGCAGTATCCTCAGGGTCCATTATAATGTAGATGTGATATAGAGAAGTATAAATGATCATTAGTAGTTATCTCCTGCTAGAGAGCAGAACCTATTTGTTTCCTTTTATGACCTCGAATTAGACAGATGTATAATCATGTACTCCATACTGGAACGTGAATCTGTGGGAGGGGGACAGAAGATTATTAAAGGCTAGCATTGCCTTCACAGAACTTTGAGTCTATATAGGTGGTTTGCCTTTAAATCTTATCTCAGCATTTGCTAAGTCTTGACTGATGTTGCATTAATGCTAGTTTATGCCACATAATGTGTTTTTTTTTTTAAGTTTCATCTTAACTTTCCCTCTTGTGCTTATGTTTCTAAGTGTCCTCCTTCATATCATTATTAGCCAGCTGGCAATGTATACAGTATGCAAACTGAAATCTCTTACAAAATCTTACATGTGGAAAGTTTTAGCAGTGCTTGCAGCTTTAAGACTGAGCTTGAAGTTTTAAATCATAATGAGATCTACCAGACAAGCTGAGTGAACAGATAATTGGGTAGGAAGTTTATTTCTTCTTCTTCTCTTCTTTCTTTCTTTTTTTTTTTTTTTTCAAAAGTTCTGCTCTGAATACATGGAAATGAGGTTTGGGGCATTGTTGAGTTGTTTCCCTCCACTCACACATGTGGTATCAATGTTTGTTGCAAACTTGTTTTAAAAAAATCTCCGCCAGCTGCGACAAAGCAGAGAAATTTTCAGCCAAAAAGGAATTTGTTTGAGAAAGCTGTGAGCCATTGAAAAATGAGGGCAATTAAGGAAGTTGGATCTCATCCTTAAATATGGCAGCACTAATTATACCCATTATAATATATTACATGCAATAAGCTACGTTAAAACAATCTTAAGGCTGCAAAGTCAGGTGTTAAGAAATGCTAAGACTAGAACCCATTATTTTCCTGGCTCCCAATCCGGCACACCATTCCTTGAGTCAAAGGGGAGATGGTGTGAGAGGAGGGGGGAGGGGCTGCTGCATTTTTGCCACTCCTCTACCGTTTCCCATTCTAGAGCCCTAGCTTTTGACTACCATTTCGAAGGCTCATGGCACATACTAACTGCAGATGAAATATTCAGAGATTTTACCAGTAAATCCCCAATAATCTCTACTGAGCAAATCCAAGTGAGGCTTTTATCTTGACCAAGTCTGGGTGGTTTTCCATGGAGACAGCAAAAGGCATTCCCTGACTCTCCCACTATCCTGTCAGATAGATCTCAAACATTTGCCACCAAGCAGGGAAGCACGAGAGCTCTTCAAAGACAGAGGCGGTGGGATGCAGAGAAGAGGAATAGTTGAACCTGTTTTTCTCTGTGCTCATTGTCAGAAACAGCCCAAACTTTTTCATTAAACCATTTAAAAAATATATTCAGTCTGAGGCAGAAAATATATCTAGGAAAATTTCAGACAAGTGGATAAAATTGGACAGAGTTATAAGAAAATAGAAAGCATTGGGCAACCTTAACTATTAATGATGTGATCATCTCCATCTACAGTTACAGTCAATGATGGCTTACAAGCATCAAGAGCTAAAGGATTTTGTAAATAAAATATAGTATAAATGTTAGTGTTCAAGATAGGAACCTTGTTCTTTTCAGTCTTGTAGGGGTTGATTTATTTATTTACACAACAATACTGCAAACTAAAGCTGAAAATCCTTTTACTTGAATGACCAGAAATACACTGACAGCTCACTTGATTTGGGTGGGCCGCTCGCAAGTTGGGGGTTTTACAGCTTAAGATGTTACTTTGAGCTCAGTTGATAATGTGCTGGGAAATTCAACCACTGTATATTTGCTAACATAATAGTAAATATTGTTTGTTTTCTCTTGTTATATAAATAAATAAAATGATTAAACTTTAAAACATTACTCCAACGCAGTCTGAGAATGGTTCCCATATTTGTGGAAATATTAAAATCTCATTTTTTCCCCAGGGACACAGTCTCCTCATCTATCCCTGTAAAACAAAAGGTCACAGAAAAGGCAGTCTGTTCTGTTCCAGTGCTCTTTGCTTTATTTAATTGACAAAGTGTCGAATACAGAATGGAGCTTTATATTTCATTAAGGTATGGAGACACGTTGGCATTGATGAAATGCTACTGTACATTCATCTACACCAGTCAAGGACTTTTCCTCTGTACTGTAGAAACACTGGGACATATTTTCAAAGTCAGGTATGCACCACTGAAAGTGCAAATTTGCATAGGCCTAAATTCCTGGATGTATCCAAATGTCTGATACTTTTTATTTATTGATCTAAATTGCCTATCCTGTGAGCAATATACACTGGTACAAGTATGAAATATATGGAAAACTAAGGATAAAATCCAAAAATATTCTTGTCCATACTCATCAATCCAACCGTTAAAATATAAGTTAGCAGCAAAAGAAAACCCACTCTGATCCAATCCATCCAAATTCTAAACCTGTCCTACCAATAGAAACTGTATGAAGAATTACGGAATAGACTGACAGCTGCATTATGCATTAATTTAAGTTTCTAAATGGTCTTAAGGGGTAGCTGTATTTGTCCAGCAATTGCCTTACATACTGGCCCCTAGCTCTTAAACTCTGGCTTAGTCTACAGATTTCTTTGGCTGAAGAAATCCAGACAAAACACACAACATAGGGCTGATGAATGAGGTGATGGGGTGGGCTGTGGTGGGGAGTAACTGACCAATCTCTTTTGATTGTTCAAGCGGAGTTAAATATACCAAGTAGCACGAAGAACAAAAGGTGAAAAATAAAATATCAGTTTTAATAACCTAAGGTGTTAATAAGAGAAGCAAGAACTTTTTAAAAGACATTTGATGATGACATTGGCTCTTGCAGACATTCTCTGAAGCTATCTTCCAAACTGTGAAGTCTCATTTATTCAGGGCGCTCTCTTTGTTCAATGCCAGTTCTTTGACTCCATTGATCAAAACATACTCAGAGCTTTAGTCTCCTCCCATTCACATCAGCTTAACACCTGTGTTACTCTACTGACCTAAATGAAGTAGCTTCTGATAGACACTGGTGTGAGTGAGAGAAGACTCAGGCTCAAACTCACTGAGCTGAAACACTTCAGTACAAGTCATGCAACTGAATCATCCTATAATTACTCAGAAAAGCTTTGAGGCTGAAACCCCAATGGTAACTCAAACTCAGAAGTTCTGTAAAATAGGTGGCTTCCTCTCTCCAGAAACACTAGAAAGGGTTACACATCCTACTGTAACTCCACTCCCATTACAAGCTGTAGCTATCAATAGATCATCCAGTATCTGGAATTACTATCACCCACTGACAAGACTAAGTTCACCCATATACCCCAATTTCTGACAGTTTCTGCATGCTCTAGTTTTGCTAGCTGTAGCAACATAATTCTTTGCTTTAATTCACTGACATGAATTAGCTCCTTACCTTCCAGGGGCATCTCCCTTTTCATCAAACCAAATTTCCTCTCCTGAAACGCCAATGAACGAAGACTTTATGAGGAATTCCAAGAGTTTGCTGCCATCGATGGGCGTCATGGCATCACACAGCCCAACATGTCCTGGGCAAAGGGAATGATGCATATTTTGAAGGCCATGTGCCATAGCATATATAGCATTGATGACAAATCCCATTTTACTGTCCTGGACATAGTTTTCTTCTAAACTCTCATTGCCTACAACAATAAGAAAAAAAACAAACATTACCATAAGACAGAAATTAAATAATTGCAGGTACTCATGGAATGAGGAGGAGATTTACATGATTTTTCAAAACATTAGTTAGCTGATTTCTCTTAAATACCTTTGAAACATAAACAATAAAACTGGTTGGGAATTTTCCAACAAATTTTTTTTGTCTGAAATGTGAATTTGTCAAGACTGTTTGTAAGAAAGGGCTGTTTTCAAGAAATCTTCTGATTTGACATTTTAAAAAAAACGTTTTGAAACTGTTGAAACTTTGAGAGGAAAAAAGTATTTATTGATTAGAAACAACTTTGTTTTGATATTTTAATTTATATTTAAAAAAAGTTAAAAATAAAAAATGTTTTTAAATTATTGAAACTAAATGTTTCAATTGATCTCACCCAATTTTTTTCCTAGATTGTTTGTGAAAATTTTAGATATTTTGACTTTTCGTCCTGTTTCAGGATAGGAAAAAATTTCAAAAAAATCTCAAACTTGTGCAGAAAGCTCTGGTCTAATAAACAAACCTAAATCAGCAGAATCTTAAAAAAAAAAAAAAAAGATACCGAAAAGAACTCCCATACTCACTGCAGAAAAATTGATAACTATTGTTTATAGTAATACAACACTTTAAAACACTAATCCGTGACTGAAGTGTAAAAGGTGACATGAAGTCATTGAAGTCTCTCTCCATAGAACAGACACAACATAGCAGTGAAAGTTTTCCCCACATGTGACCTTCAGATCTGGGACTTTCAGGACTCTATCAAGGAAGGTCTTGATCCTGGTCGTGTTTTATGTAATGCAAACACCAATCCAACAGGAAGTAGACTATTGCCACTATTTTCTGTCATGAACTACTGAAAAGCTATCAGCCAAAACTGAAAGCCTCCATATCTCTTTCCCACTCTCCTGAGTCATACTGACCCACTGGAAGGTGTTTTAACCTGTAGATGTCCTACCACCCTACCCAATGTCTAATCTCTGCCATCCAATTTCTTTTTGTCCATGGAAGTTCTTTGGCTCCACTAGGGAAAAAAAATGTGAGAGCTACCATGTGTTAACTGATGTGTTAAAATCCTAGTGTGAATGAGGCAGATGTAATGTGTGTTAGCATGTCAAGTAAAGCCATGGGAAGGGAGTTATCTTGACCTGTAACATGTTAAAAGTACACCTTTTTTCCTAGTGTAGGCATTGTCCAATCTTCAAAGTGGACAATGAAGCTGATCCTTACATTTCTCCCAGGAAGGTGCTCTGATAAGGCAGGCATTCACCCCACTTCCCTCCCTCACCACCACAGCTCAGACATGTTACCTGGTGACATGTCAGAATGATATTTCAAAGACAGAAATACCTGGGTTTCCTTGGGCATGGGCCTCCCTTAGTGTAAGGGTCCCATTTATATTGGTAAGAGTGTCTAATTTCAATAGCTATTCTGCAGTATTCTGATTCCCAAGTACAAGAATGAGCCATGCAATAACTGGTTGGTATGGCAAAGAAAATCGTGTTGTAAAGGTCACAAAGTGCTGGAAGCAAGTCATGTGTTTCTCATGCTGCAGTGGATTTCACCATTATTACGAGCACCAACCACCTGCAGCTGCAGCCAGGGATATATTTCAGAGATGCAACATTTCTTCTAGTTTCCACATAGCAGCAGCGACACAGTTTCCATTCAAACAGCACACGGCCAACACAATGACATCACCAGAAACATAGTGAGAATAGAAACTTTACAAGTAAGCACATAGAAAACCTACATATCTTATACCCTGTGAAATTATAATATATATTTCAGGTCAGTGCAGATACATTAGAACATGTACCGCATGCAAGAAGTATCACATGAGCTAGAAAATTATCACATCCAACTCCAGTGAAGGGTTTGATTATATTTCTACTCAGCAGGCAACAATATCAATTGTATTTAAATGTGCCTTGTCTGTGGATTAGCACATTGGAACAGAAGCACCATACAAATGCCACTTTACCTTCCTTTTCTATTAGCACAAGGTGAGTATTGCCTTCATCCCTCTTAGTAAGAAAGCTTTAAGGGAGTGAGGTTCAACACTGCAGTTCCCTGAGACCCAGTTTAGAGCTCTCAAGTAGCTCTCAGAGTGGAGATGCAGAAGGGAGAGCAAAATGGCCCAGGGAATGTCGGAGTAGAGCTTCAAGCCTGTTTACCTGCACAGTGGTTCCTGCCCAAATGCGGCATCATCCTGAGCTTCCTCTCTTTTTCATCAGTTAAACAATATCTCTGAACATTTCAAGTGGCTTAAGCAGGACACAGCGCCATTTCATAACACCAGTCAAATTTGCTCCATCCATGCCTCCTTAGACAGACACAGAGGGACAGTTGGTCCAAACTTGAGTTGCTCTATGACCCTGTGCACCAGGTTGCAATGCCACTTCATTTGGGGGAGCCCTCACAAATGGGGGGCCCTGAGACAAACTGCCCTGCAACCCGGAGAAGTGGTTTGGGGGAGTGAAAGCAGGACAGTCCTGTGAAACCTAGGACTGTTGGGAGGTCTGGTGAAACTGAGGGAGAAGAGAAATAATTTAACAAACTTTTTCTATCCCTGCTCTAGAAGACTGCTTCTTGCAGGAGCCAATGTCAAAATCTATGTGTTTCAAATTTTCTGAGATAAAGTATTTGGTCAGGATGATAGAGGGAGACACTCAAACATGAGACGACTTGCAAACATTTTAAAAGAGTCTTTTTTAAAGACTTTTAATCTGGAAAAGTATGTGCTCAATTTTCTCATGACTTTCAGAGTTAATGCTATTTACCAATGAGATTTAACTGTACATTGGAGAATATAAGGACGGCTTGTTAGTTTTTGACTAACAAAGGGGTCAAAATAAGTTTTACACTGGTGCTCTGTTTGGAGCTTTAACTCTGGGGAATCTATTGCCTCCCCTGGTTTTCATTTATGGAAATAATTGTATTTTAACTGAAAACATCTGAAGACCTAGTATTGTAATTAATAACCCACTAATCAGTCTTATGGACAAAGGGGATAGCTCCCAAAAACCTACTTGATTTCTGTGCGAAGCCACCTGTCTGTCTAATCCTATTTCTTCATTATAAATTTCAAGTACATTATGCATTTGAGTTTGTGAAAAATCTGTGGCACAGACAACTACTCACAGAAAATGTTTTTTTAAACAAATTGAGGACAAGCAATTTTGTTCATCTCTTTGTGCTAGAGATAAAACTCAGATGTTAATTTATCCTCTTTTAAATCTTTAGAAAGCAGCTTTTTAATCACAGTGTTTTCATGAAACAGATAAAACATTCTATTTATGTTGTTTTAAAGTTGTCATTTTTTCCTGCACCTGTATATCAACATTTAATAAGCAGAAAAAAAAATCTCAGAAAAACTAGTGATCATTTGATTGTGTGACATGTGGACTTCACCTTCCCCTCTTCACCCTGTGACAAAAGATCATTAGTGCACACTAGCTAATTTGAACACTTGAAAGTGTCTGAATCAACATTAAAAAAGGAGGTGTTTGTTATTTTTTTAAGAAGCTTTAGCTTTCACCTTTGTAAGCAAAGAATTGTGATTTAGATTCTTGTAAACCATGTGAGTCCTGGATTAATTGAAAACACTTTAATTAGGTCATTATCTTTAGAATGACCTTGAAGGATTAAAGTGTCCTAAAATTTCTTCTTCATGCTATTTCTAGTAGTGTTGATCTTCTTTTAAGTTGCTTCAGTGCTACTTTGAGTGGGTTTTTTTAATCACAGTCCTGGGTTTTGTTTGTTGCTTTTGCCAATCCTTTTTCTTCAAGATAAAAAAAATGTTCTGTTTGCACACAATGGGCACAGGAACCACTATGCAAATAATAGAATTTATATAGTGAGAGGAGGAAGAGAGAGGCCACTTAATTTAGGGCCTGATCCAACTTTCTTAAAGTCAGTGGGAATCTTTCTTTTGACTTCAATGTTTGCTGATCAGGCCCATAGTAACTTCTATCAGATGCTTGAACAGCACTTTACAGACAAGGATGAATTTAGTCTAACAATATCCCTGTGAGGTAGGTAAGAAAGTAGCTTTATCCTGGAGCATATTGGATACCATGCAAATCATGTTTGCTATAAACTGGAATTACTATACTATACCCCAAGAAACTATACTCCTATTAAAATTATGACTAGAAGGGAATTATAATCTAACACCTAAGGTAAAGACAGCAAAAGCCCAATCAGCAAACAATAGGAATTTAGGGCATGAATAATTATTTGTTTGCAGTCCTCAATGAGGATTCACTGGAGGAAAGAATTTGGGAGGAAGAGGAGGATTGTGTATATCTTCTAGATGGGTCTCTCCTTAATACATACCCAAGTGAAATTAGTCAGCAAATAATTCTGACCACCACATTCGATAAAAATCACAATCTGTTCATAGAACAGTAATGATCTGGAAAAAAAGTCAAGATGTACTGAATACATTGTTACAAATTATTTTCCCAGCTGTAGTTATTAGTTCAAATTTCATTAGTGACCAAAAACCATTACCATCTGCTGGCTGTTCAGTGACACACAAAGTGCCTTGGTGATCTTGGGCCAATTACCAGAGATTACAAAAACTGCTATCGCAATTAGCATCTTTGCTGACAGTATCAGCAGAGGCACTAGGGCCTGAACGGGCCATGGAAATGATGCCTCCTTTGCTACCCAGTCCGTAGTCCTTCCAAGATTGAAACGCCTTGTGCATGGACAACATAGGAATTTAGCAATCAGAATTGGGGCTGTCAAGTGATTAAAAATTATTTAAATATTTTGGATGTTTTCTACATTTAAAAATATATTGATTTCAATTACAACACAGAATACAAAGCAGTGGTGGGCAACCTGCAGCCCGCACGTGGCCTGTCAGGGTAATCCGCTGGTGGGCCACGAGACAGTTTGTTTACCATCCGCAGGCGCTTCCAGCAGCTCCCAGTGGCTGCGGTTTGCCGTTCCCAGCCAATGAGAGTTACGGGAAGCAGTGGCCAGCACATTACCTTGACGGGCCATGTGTGGCCTGCAGGCCACAGGTTGCCCACCACTGATACAAAGTGTACAGTGCTCACTTTATATTTATTTTTTATTTCAAATATTTTCACTGTAAAAACACAAAATAGTATTTTTCAATTCCCCTCATACAAGTACTGTAGTGCAATCTCTTTATCATGAAAGTTGAACTTACAAATTATGTACAAAATGTACAAATTTATGTACAAAAATAACTGAATTAAAAAATAAAGCCATGTAAAACTTTAGAGTCTATAAGTCCACTCAATCCTACTTCTTGTTCAGCCAATTGCTCAAACAAATAAGTTTGTTTACATTTAATGCTCCCCGCTTCTTGTTTACAACGTCACCTGAAAGTGAGAACAGGCATTTGCATGGCAGTGTTGTAGCTGGTGTCACAAGATATTTATGTGCCAGATGCGCTAAAGATTCATATGTCCCTTCATGCTTCAACCATTATTCCAGAGGACGTGTCCATACTGATGACATTTTCAGCTCGATAACTATCCAAAGCAGTGCAGATCGATGCATGTTTGTTTTCATCATCTGAGTCAGATGCCACCAGCAGAAAGTTGATTTTCTTTTTCAGTGGTTGCTCTTTTAAGACTTCTCATTCTTCACACCTCATCCCTCTAAGATTTTGGAAGGCACTTAGATTATTAAACCTTGGATTGAGTGTTAGTTATCTTTATAAATCTCACATTGGTATCTTCTTTGTGTTTTATCAAACAGTGAAAATGTTCTTAAAATGAACATGTGTTGGGTCATCATCCGAGATTGCTATAACATGAAATATATGGCAGAATGCGGGTAAAACAGAGCAGGAGACATACAATTCTTCCCCAAGGATTTGAGTCACAAATTTAATTCATGCATTATTTTTTTAACGAGCATCATCAGCATAGAAGCATGTCCTCTTGAATGGTTACTGAAGCATGAAGGACATATGAATGTTTAGCATATCTGGCACATAAATACCTTGCAATGCTGGCTACAAAAGTGTCATGCGAATGCCTGTTCTCACTTTCAGGTGACATTGTAAATAAAAAGCCAACAGCATTATCTCCCATAAATGTAAACAAACTTGTTTGTCTTAGTGATTGGCTGAACAAGAAGTAGGACTGAGTGGACTTGTGGGCCCTAAAGTTTTACATTGTTTTGTTTTGGAGTGCAGATATGTAACAAAAAAATCTACATTTGTAAGTTGCACTTTAATGATAAAGAGATTGCACTAGTACTTTTATTCGGTGAATTGAAAAATACTATCTCTTTTGTTTATCATTTTGACAGTGCAAATATTTGTAATGAAAAATAATAATATAAAGTGAGCACTGAACACTTTGTATTCTGTGTTGTAATTGAAATCAATATATTTGAAAATGTAGAAAAACATCCAAAATGTTTAATAAATTTCAATTGGGATTCTAGGATTCATTTTTTTAATTGTGATTAATTTTGAGTTAATTGCATGAGTTAACCGCAATTAATTGACAGTCCTAATCAGAAGCCATTTCAGCTACTTGAATGAGGATGTCTGAGATTAGGCTATGTATAAACACTATAAAAAATGGAACTATTTTGGAAGCACAGTAAGGGCTAGCTCCTTGTATGGTGTGCAAAGAGACAACAAGAAGTCTTCCATGCTGGGCTGGCCTATGCAAGGACATGGCAGAATTCCAGCTCCTGTGCTGACAAGGGTTTTGGGACAGCTCCCTCCTAATTCCCCCAGAGGAGTATGAAGCCGCATAGGGACAGGGGTGAAGTGGAACCAGGTCTCTGTTATCTACCCCCTCTCTGCACCATGTACCAAAGAGTGCAGTACCCCATGAAGCGGTGGAGCAATGTGCATGTTTCCCCATCTAGTGGAGAGCTCTGAGAGGCAGACTCCTCATGCTCTCTCCTGGACAGTCCAACACTGCACTGCCATTACTACACTGGTTTGTGCAAGTACTATTCAGCTAGCTCCTCTTGAGTATCTGATACACAGAGTGATGTGCTGGCTACATAATGTATCTGAAAATAATGGGAAGTAACAACCTACAAATATCTTAAGGTTTCACACCATAGGCCTTGCTGAACTCCTAGGCATAGCAAACAGTTTGAACCAAAGGCTGTGAACCAGAGTGGGCCTGGTCTTGGCAAAATAACACCACATTAGGTGTTAGCCAACACCAAAGTAAACACATTCCTGACTGGAGAGGATGATACAAAAACACACACAGGTAATTGTGTAAACAAATTCCTAAGAGGAACACACCAATCCCCCAGGTAAGGATGGGATGACAGGATAATGGATAAGGATGTTTTGTTTGAATGAGCAGGTACAAGGATAAGGATGGTAACTAACGACGTCTGGAACGTAATATGTAACTTGTTTGTATTGATGTGTAAAAGGAGAAGTCATAGGAGGGGCAACTTTGCTCTCCTATGTGTTAACGCACCAGTAGCTCTTATGGGGTGCTAGTACAGTGCTATGTTGGCAATAAACTTGACCGAGCAACTTTGCCACCAATCCGAGCCTGTAGGATGTCTTTATGGTTAAGATTGAGGTCTGGTGAATCGGTAAGCAGCATTCTCTGCTAGTGCAGCTGACATTGAAGCTCCAGAAACAGCAGCACTTAGGAGCCTTAACGCTGTAGCAGCAGCAACGCTCCGCAGCACTAACCCCACACATCACAGAGGATCTGATATAAATGGGTAATAAATTAATCTCACAGTGTGGCAACAATATGATCAGAAAAAAATGACTGGCGGAAAGTCTCGCTAAAATATTTTTTCTTTCTCTACCATTTCTTTTAGCCGATCCTCTAGAAAGTCACCCTGACCAAAATTTTTAAATCTGATGCCTAACATTAGACCCCTAAATCATTATTTAGGCCTCTAAATAAAAATTGCTCAATAATGAAAGGTACTGATACCTGAATTCTCCATTAATTTAATGAAATTTCTGTGTATTCTGCACCTTTGAAAAAGAGGAAAGCCTCTTTTATTTGGATGCCTATATATGGATTTTGGATCTTGTCTTTAGGCACATAGATTAGAAAAGGTTGGCCACCCTACATTTCTTTTTTAGTTGCTAATTCCTTAAAACTCCTTCCTTTCTGTGTACTCATTAACAAAATGAGTCTGTATCCACAAAATGAGTCTGTATCCACAAAAACAACAAGGAGTCCGGTGGCACCTTAAAGACTAACAGATTTATTTGGGCATAAGCTTTTGTGGGTAAGCTTATGCCCAAATAAATCTGTTCGTCTTTAAGGTGCCACCGGACTCTTTGTTGTTTTTGTGACTACAGACTAACATAGCTACCCCCTGATACTCATTAACAGTTAATCCTAAAAGTCATCAAGTCCTTCTAATATGTTTTACATGTATCACCGGTTCTTCCACTCTCACAGTATTAAATATATTTATCTGTTCATGGATGTATCCCAATTTTATATAATGTAAGATACACATACACACACATGAAGTGCACACTAGTATAAAGTACATGTTTACCTATCTATCTATCTCTATATATATATACACACACATCACACACACTTATGCAAAGGTGCATTTCTTGTATTAAAGTATCCTAGTACCTACAGAATTCATATTGCAATGACAGTGGGAATCCTTTACAATAATTAATATTTTATTGATCTGTTTTAGATAGTATAAGATATATAGATATGAAACAGGGATAAATCTATGAACAGACCAATAAAAATATTAATGTTATAGGTTTTCCATGTAGAGAAAGTACATTATTCTTGACAACAAATGCTCATCATATCAAATTTCTTTTTTAAATTCTTAAGTGCATCCAATTCATTACTAACAATAACAATAAAGCCTCAATTAGATCTTCATGTCCAAAGTATACTGAGAGGTAGTCATTACTCTGAGGCAATTATGTCAATCACCCAAATATAGTCAGAATATTGCAGAAGGATTAGACTGCTGTGACAAAAGGTTCTTCTCTGTGCAAACCACTAATTGTCCATCTCGTCCAGCCTGCAGTTGTATGCTCAATTACCAAATCTTTTTCTGTTCTTAATATTTTGGTTCTCCAAGTTACTGCTTGTTCTGTTAGATGGAAGAGCCAACTCTAGCTGTAACTACCCGAATATGAAAGGGAAGGGAAGGATTGCCATCTAGTGATTAGAGCAGAGGATTGGGAGCCCGGGCTGATAGGCTCTCTTGCTGATAGTCACTGACTGTCTCTGTGACTTTGGAGTCTCCATAGCTCAGTTTAGCATCTGTGAAATAAGAAAAATATTTATCTACCTTGCCAGGCTGTTGTGAAGTTTTACTAATAAATAATGTAAACTGCTATCAAACCCTTAGATGAAATGTACTCAAATAGTCCAAAAATATTACTGATAATAAATATTTAGTATTAGCTTGGGCTCTGATCCCAGACAGTGAGTCCTTTTTATTGTCCTTGTAGTCTTCTAGCAACAAGAAGAGTCCCTTGATGTAATAGTTTACCCCTCTGCTGCCTACTTTGATGTCATTTCCTGGGCAGCAGGTAAGCAGGTTGAGGAGCAAACTGACCATGCTGAGAGAGTGAGGTGAGTTCATGTGATTACTGAAAGAAGTCAGAGAACAAGGGAGAGAAGATGGGTTATTTAGCTACTATCTAAAAAACTATACTATTGATAAAACAGCCCAGACATTGGTATTGCATGTTTATTTTCTTTTTGATTGGTTGAAACTCCCTTACCTGTCAAAACTGTAAAAGGGTCTGTTATTTTAAAATGGGATATTTTCTTTAGCCCTGCAGGAGGCCTTCTGCATGGCATATCACCAACCTAAACAAAATAATATGACACTCTCCATAGTTCATCAAGGAGGTCTGTCCTTTTCGCGAGAACATAGTAAACACAGCTCTCTTCTGGGTGACAAAATTTTACAGTCTGCAGACGCTGCCCTGAGTTCTGAAACATACTAAACTTTTGAAGTCTTGTACTGCTCGTGAAGCTATAAATGAAGTTAGGAAGGCTGCAGACTTCATTTGCAAGTTGTCTGGAAATGAAACCTCTCTCGCTTACTTTTATTTCCATATTCCAAATTGTTCTTATTTTCCCAAGCTGATAGACTCTCTTATATTAATGCAATTATGTTAGATCTATTTCCCCCTTAAAAGCTATGGCAGAATTATAGTAACCAGTAGTAATACTCCTATCCACACTGATGGCCAGTGCCTAAATCAGATTTCTGTATTTAAGTACCTTGGGGACTGGTTAGCTGCAAATGGAGAAATTGATATAGGACTGCAAGTAAAGCTGCTGAGCATGGGGAAAGTCTGCCACAGGACAAGTGGAGTGATTTATGACAACTGGATGCCTAAACTAGATAAAGGACAGCTATGCAAAACCATGCTAAGACCAGCAATTATGTAAGGATCACAGATATGGGCAACCAAAGAGAGGCATGTGATGCCATTGAAATAAGATGCTTGAGAACAGTGAGGGGTGACATTGATGGATCACATGTAGAATGAGGTCATCAGGAGTGAGACCTGTGTAGTGTGGTTTAGAGAGAAGCTGCAGAGAGGAGGTTGAGATGCTATGGGCATGTACGAAGGGTAGATGAAGTGAATCCTGTTAGGGAGGCATTTGAGACTAGAGTTTATGGGCAGAGATCAAGAGGATGCCGAAGAAAACAGTGGATTAGATGGTGTAAAGGAGGATGGTGTGGATGAGGAGTGAGCCTGGAAAAGACTGATCCAATCTCAGTTAGCTGGGAAAGGGGAAGAAGAAGTAGTAGTAGTGACACTCTTGATATTTTCTATTCTAAGTATGAAGAAAAATTAGGTACTCTCAGATAACTGTATAGTAACTATTGGGAAATGTTGCCATTTAACCACAATTATAATACTGTCTTTTTTTTAAAACTAAGCTTCAAAGAAAACAGGAAGCAATTCACATGCAGGTCTTTTAATTAAACCTCCTCAAATAGAAGTTACCTAAGATATTTATACATGCTAGAGTATATATTATTTTTACTAGCAAAGTTGAATGAATACCTAATAGCTCTTCTATTTCCTGGATTCAGTTGCTTGAATTTAGGGGTTTTTTACTTCTTATCTACACTTTCTCTCTTCTCCTCGATGATAAATTCAGTGTTTAAAGCAGATCAGAGTGTAACTCTGACTCTTACCAAAAATATGTACTTAACCTTCAGGAAATACCATATTTGCTTCATCTGTATACATTTGCAACAGATGACTGATGCCTAAAAGTAATGAGCTTGATATCCATTTTAGACAAACTTACACAGCTGGGCACCAAAACTGTCCTCAAAAACCTTTGGCAGGTTCTTTCAGGATCTCCACATTATCCTTTAGTTATCAAAGGGAGGAAAAACAGATTTAAGTGCAAGCAGAGTTCTCTCTCACTGGATCACAGAAGCAGTGAAAAAAATATTTAAATGTACTCTCTCAATCCCCCATATCACGTTATGTAAGCATCGATTTGAAGTCTGTAACACTGGCAATGGGACTTTCAGAAAAACATCCAAAGAGGAATTAATTCGGGAAAGACATGCTCTAATTCAATCTTGATTTAAAAATTTCCAATGATGGAGCACGTTATGGATTTAAGAGCTTAGTGGCAAAGGTTCTGCAAAATTAGACTTGCATACACAGTACAACAGTGCCACAAGTAAAGCTGAAACATCCATGAGGGGAATTGGTGTCAGAAGCTGTTGACTCACTAATTAATCAGATGCAGTGAGACTGTGCCCTGTGCCTCTGCAGGAGGGCACAATGATCCTTTCCTTGATATCTCCACCTATGAAAATCCCATGCACCACTGCAATCCCCCAAGGGTGCAATTCACTACAAATGGAGTTGAGAGGGATGTGTGGCCAGGTTCCTGCCCCTCCCCCCTGAACTGGCCAGCATGGCTGATTAGGGCTCAGAAAGGGGAGTATAATGCACCATCCAGAGACTGGCTCCTCCATGTCAGGGAGCTCCAGGAGGAATTATGGCTCCTCCAGCACAATCCTCTCCCAAGCCACCTTTCGGGAGATGCAGCTCCATGTCACCTCATTACAGGCCCATATATAAGTTATGGAAATTGGCCCTACACATTTATAATTCCTTCCAGTGTGATTTCGTTGAAATGGTGAGTGTACTGCTGTTTATTTCTATGCATATGGTGTATGTGCGTGTGTTGATATGGTTTAATGCACATAATATGTGTTTGTTTCACATGCCTCCCAAAAAGCAGTCAAATTTAAATTCCTCCGCAGACCCCTGGTCTTACAGATCCACAATTATATGTTTTACAAGGCTGGAAGGAAGATTACTCATAACTTCAAAAGTGTCTAGCATCAAAATGAAGCAATCATGATAAAATAACTGCAATACATTAAAAAAAACAAACAAACATAAGTATTAGTAGAAATATTAGACATACAGTTTGCATCTTGGCATAGAAAAGACGAAACAAAGACATACTATTTTTTGCGAAGTATGAATACAGGCACCACAGATATAGTCTCAAAGAGTGATAGATGTGACAAATGTGAGTCACAGAACACCAAACACCTGTACAACATTCCAGAACAAATTTGGCCAGGGTAGGAGGTGATTTCTTAACTTTTAAGGCTTATTGATTACCCAATTCTGGCTGACTGTTCTAATTGCTATACTTTGAGATTAATTGATTAGAAAACAACAGAAGAGAGATGGTCATTATTTGGAGAAAATCAATTTCCATGTCCTGGCATCTGAGACAAACTTATAAACAACAGTCCACCATAAACTAGTAGCATGTCCCAGCAGTTTGCAAAGAAATGTCAGTTTATATATATTTGCCAACATGTTCACAGTTGCACCCATGAGTGATTAGTACCAATGTAAATGCAACTGTAATAATGCACAAGCCAATTGTATTTGCTGAAAACCTGGGGCAAATAATTTCAGACCACACTATCTTGTATCTTATAAACTAGCTTAGAAAGCTGTGTAGATAGTTAAGAACCTGCTTCCTGCTGGCTTATTGAAACACAGAGGATGAAATATTGTGATTACCCATTGGAAAATGGATGGGATTGTTTAAGAAGCTAATACCAAATGCCCATGGCCTGTTACCTCAGGTCAAATATCCAGTTGTAATTAATGGATATATTCAAATCAAATGGCAGAAACAAAATCAGAAAGCAGCAAAAATCCACTACCAACTCTAATCTTGGGGAATCCATCAAAATGGCAAACCTTTATGGTTAGAAATTTGTTATAGTAATTTAAGCAACTGGGAAAGCTAAGACTAGCTAATAAACATTAGATGAAATGTATTCTAGAAACAGGTGGCACAGAAGACAAACCAAACTGAATCCAGTCCCTTCCACAGAGACAAATAAAAATTATTAACACTAGAATGGGACAAATAATTGACTCATTTTTCTTATAAATTGCTCTGTGTGCAAAACAGTCTGCAAAGATTGGAAGTGTGCTATTCATTATTTGAAATTATTACTTAATTTTTTCAGCAAATAATTCTTGATCTTCAGATCATTACTAATCAGTACATATTTGAATTTGAAATGTGCAGTTCATCCTCTGTTCAGCAATATCATGTCATCTGATGTTTTCTCTGTTCCCTACCTGGATAACTTTTAAACCTAATCAGCAAGAACATACATTTTGAAATTGGAATGTAATATTTGAAATCCACATTATGATGACATTCTGGGGTGCAATCTGGACCAGTGAGGAGTTGTGTCATTTTATTACAATAGTGTATAGGGTGTGACTACATGGGGGCATTTGGTCACAATTATTATTTAGTTTTCTGATTTAAAATTCACTTTTGACAAAAATTTGGCTAGTCGAGCTTCACATTCACTTTTCAGAAGTATTGGTGTTAATGAAGCAATTTTACTAGAAGATTCACAAAAAAGAACACAAATGGGGTTGTTGGTGGCTATAGTCAGCACACACCACACTATGGAACCACCGTCACTTCAGCCTCAGTTTCCCCTGTGACTCTCCAATTAACTCGCACTCCATGTGTTGTAGTTCATGTTTCCCTTTCTTGGGGCTGTTTATTAGACATAAATGTAGTCAATTCTTCACTCTTACAGCAGGATTACCCACGTCCTTTTAGCCTTTCCAAGACACCCTTGTATCTTGGTTTCCCCAGTTCATTTGGCCTCTTGTCCAGGACTCCATAGCTAGTCCTGGTGTGAGGGCTTCTTATGGTAACAGACCTCCATATGGAGACTCTCTGGACTATCGTGCTTTTCCTGTGCCTCTCACAAGTCCCCCATTGGTTTTACTCCACCAGACACTTTATGGGATCCTGCCCTACTCCCTCTGGGCAGGGGGTCCCATTGGCTCCACTCCAGAACCCAGCCATTGTGATGAGACCCACACCAGGTCTTTCCCATCTCCATCCTTGACTCCAGACCTGACCTTTGTATTTCTTGCCTTGCTCATATAATCAGTCACATGGCGCTTGGTCCTGTGATCCTTCGAGGGTACTAAAAGACTCAGAACAACTGTTCTTAAATGGACCAACCCTTGGATACAAGGCTGGCAGACCACAGACCCTTAAAGGGGACAGATTGCCTTGTTAACTGCATGAACATAGTTAAACTGAAATCATTTAAAAATAAAATAAATGCCTGCCAATTTTTACACTATCTGCCCAGCTTTAATTATGACTATACATTAGTAACAATATATACCAGATACAGATAGAAGTGTTACTACAAAACACAGTGATAATATACAAATCAACCAGAAACAGACTGAATTAGAACTGATTAAACTAATGTCATGCTTTTCACATTACATTTGAGGTTTTATTTGAAGGGGAGAGTACTCAGAGTTCTGTAACCATGCTGTAGCTTTCAAAATGTAGGGCAACATTTTCAAACTTGGGTGCCTAAATTAGGAACCCAAATCCATATTTAGGTACCTAATTAGGTGGCTTGATTAATAAGTAAACTGCTGCAGATCCCATTGACCTCAGTGGGAGTTCTGGGAGATTCAGCAACTCGGAAAATCAGGGCACTTTTATTTAGGTCCTTAAACATGGATTTAGGAACCTATTTTTAGACATCCATGTTGGAAAATGTTGGTCTCAGTATCAATGGTAATGAAGTTAACACAGTGATCATGCAATATGAGATTGCTGGGTTGAACACACAAGTCAAAAATGGTCTGGTTGTGTTATATTTTAAATACTTAACAAAATGTAGTACTTCAGATGCTTAATGAAGGTCATCACAGCAGTGGGAAATAGAATAGAAAGAGAATAGTAAAATAAGTTATTTCATTAGTGTAGCCTCTCTGGAGATCTGTGTTTCAATCTTGCTTATGAATCCTGAGTGCAAGGAATTAAATAGTCTTATCTCAACCCATTGGTTTATATCACAAAACATTTGAATATTAGTTCATAATTATCAGTGTGTGGTCAGGCAATCCTAAGGACTAAAGAAGAAAGTGATGGAAGCCTCATTTAAAAATTGGACAAAACAGAGAACAATCTGATATTGGCAAGGGAAGGACTAGATAACCTAATTGGTCTTTTTCCACATTAAATTTCTTTGATTCTGTAAAAGCCTGAAGAACAGTCAGGAATGAAATACAATTACATTTAATATAGGCTAATATTGGTTTAATTAAGTTATAAATCATAAGAACAAGAAAAGATACATAATTACCTTCACTATAGTTTGTTTCCCATTGCCACTATTACTATTATTCTCTCCATTTAACAGTCATTTAAAAAACCAAACCCCCATCTCCTCACCTGTACCCTCGATATTTAAAAGAGATCCAACGTAAAAAAAAAAAATCTTTTGTTAATTACCCTCAGCTTGGTGAGTAATATATATTCTACCCACAAGCAGAAACACCATCATCTTAAAAAACCAACCCCCCATCTCCTCACCTGTACCCTCGATATTTAAAAGTGATCCAACGTAAAAAAAAAAATCTTTCGTTAATTACCCTCAGCCTGGTGAGTAATATATATTCTATCCACAAGCAGAAACACCTTCATCTTTACCCTTACGTGAGCTCTTTCTGCTTGAATGGATTGCTAGAAATTAGCAAATCAAGTATTCAGCTCTCTGAAGTGTTATTAAGTATGTAGAGTTCCTCAGATATCACTAACATTTACTTCCCAAAGTCTAAGAAACATTTATATTGGAGTGCCTCACTCCCACCAAGAAGGAAAAACAATATTATAGCATTTGTTCCACCTTATTTCACAGATGATAATACTATAGCAGGTGAAACCTTAGGTCTGGAATAACTCGGCTGCGAGGACTCACAGCTCTAGAACCTAGGGCTGCCAGTCCCTGAGGATCTGCTGCATCCATATTATCACCCAACAGCTCTGGCAGATCACTGATCTATGAGCTGTGAGCCTTGTAAGACCAAGCACCATAGGCTGGGCTGCCCACAGAGGGTCTGAGTGGCTGTGCTCCTGGATCCAGAAGCACTACTTAGGCAATGGAGAGGGCACCAAGATGTTGTCTGTGCAATTAGGCGGATCCCCAGGTGGCTTCTCTGTTGTTTTGGTTCCTGACTTCTAACCCCAGCTCTGCCCCTTGGCTCCAGCCCTATACACTAGGGCTGACTGCGGCTTTACCCACTTGGCCTATCTACCCATGCCCTGCCTGTGACATAGACTTCCTGAAACCACAGGTTTGCTTCCTGGCAGGGTTGATTTTGCCCTTTGTCTTTATGAGATTGATCAACTACCAGGGACCAACGGCACAGGCCAGTAGTGTCACCAGGCAGCTGGTATTGGAGACACCCTTCAGTTGCAGGGGTGTAAGGGCAGCTGGAGCTGCTTCAGCACTGAGTGGGCAAGATGGCCAGTTGGAAGCCACTACCTGAGCAGCCTGACCCAGAAAATATCATGCTGGAGGGAATGGCTAGAGCCACCTCAAATCTAAGAGGGCAAGCTGGCCATGTGGAGGCACCACCCACCCTCATAGCCAATTTTTGACAGAGCTGGATGTAGCCCCCAGTTTAATAGGTCTACTACATGACATCCAGCCCTGCTCCCCCTCCCCTTCCTCTGTGCCCCACATCCAGCCCTGCTTCCCCCTCCCTCCCGCTCTACCTAAAATCTTTATCCCTCACCATTCGCTCAAGGCTTCTGCCAGTCCCTGGTGTTGAGAGGAGCCTGCTGCAGGTTCTGACCAGAGAACCCACCGGGCAGAACAGGACAAGGATTCTGTCTGTGCTCCCTCCCAGGCGAGCACTCCCTCTCCCCACCTTATCTCTCCTGGCTGTCTCCAAGCTTCCCACATGTCCCTGGCACCAACAGGAACTACCACAGGTTCCACAGGCAGAGTTGGACCCAGGTGCCTAGTGGCTAAAGTTGCTAATTAAAGTATCTCGATACTTGGGGATGGATTCTCCCTTCCACTATGGTCCCTGTATGGTGCTACAGCATGTAAACATGCTGTGAAAGCCCCTTATCTGGCTATGGGAGTGCAGAAACTGTGTAGTACAGCCTTACTCCCTTTCACAAGTCCTGGTGTGTGCTGAGGTGGTAGCGGAGTCCCTGTTCAGTAAACCCTTCTGATACATGTTTATGTGCATAAAGGGCTCTCTGTTCTGAAGCTAGATTTGATCTTTCTTCTTGTTGTTGTGGTAGTAACTTACAGACATCCTTTGCTCCTAGATTGAAGGGCTAATGACAACTTGAAAACTGGAAATCTCAGTATAAGATTAGAGAAGAGTTGGATAAAAAGGGGAAAACACAATCCAACGGAAGAAAAACGGACTAAGTAAGAGTCTGAGTAAAGGCACTTGTATCAGCCTTCTCTTCAGATCAGTTACCTGGATTATGTCACCTGGTTTCCTTACTGATTTAGTGAAAAGGGATATAGCTAGGTTGACTACTCTGTTGCATAGCCTGCCCACAAGCCTTACGTACAAAACCAAAATCAATACATTTTATTTTTGTGCACTTCTTGTCCCAACCACTGGATTTATAGGGTTTCAAAGCATTCACTGAATTCAGACTGAGGTACGGTCAGGTATATGCCTACTGAATGTCAGAGCATAGATTATGGCTCTACCGGTTCAATTCTGTAACCGAGGAGGCTGAATGTGGTGGAGCTACCTAGACAGTGCACATTATTTTAGTCCATACATTGATATTTTAAGTGTTAAAACCCATCATGGAAGTTATAAATACAAAAATTGACCCTGAACCCAGCTATACTACTTGCTGTTCCATGGTATAATATTAACATATCTGCATGTCTATGCTGCTTACAAAGGTAATAGCTGCATATGCTTTATTTGATAAGTGTTTTATTTATCTGTGGGATATCTTGTGGGTCTTAAAATTTATTTTGTGAGATTGTATCTTTGAGGTCCAACAAGCAATTATTTTGGCATATATGAGTTGCCAGAAATTTGCAGCTGCTTTCTTCCAGATCCAGAAACGTGTAATAAAAGATAGACAGCTGAGACTGTTATCTGGCAATCAATGGCTTCTTCCACTAGTTACACCTATGATTTATCATAGATAAACACTTGATTAAATCTCTCTCTTTTTTTAAAACCTAAAGATATCCTGCAGCTTTATCGGCAATAAAACAAGACTACAACTGTCCTGTCTCACCACCTATAATAAAACCTTTGATTAAATAAAGTTACTGTCTAGCTATCTTCGGGAAGAAAGTAGCCACAACCAACTGTCAAACTGAGTTGGAGAACTTTTAGAAACACTGGTTTCACTCAATAATTAACAAAGAATTCTTATACAAGTATGTTCTTTTACCACTGCCGGTCATGCTACAAATACTGTGTCACTGTTTCTTTGTGCTCTCCTGTCTGTCTGTATCCATCTGTTGTCTTTTGTCTTATACTTAGACTGTAAGATCTTTGGGGCAGAGACTTTTATTTTCTGTGTTAGGACAATGGGGGCCTGGTCCATGACTGAGACTCCTAGACACTATCATAATACAAATAATGAATAATAATTTACCCAGTGAAGACTTGGTTATTTAAAGTTAAAGGCTTCTCAGATAATGTATACCTTAGTTAAAGGCTATAAATGACAAAGTGTGTCTTTAACAAGTTTTACCTGATATGCATAGAAACAATTGAGCCAATAAACTTTGAAATTCATTTCAGTAACACAGCGTAGCACTAACAGAAAGCTGGGTACATACAGTGAAATGATAGCTGAAGGAAAACCTACGTATAAAATAAGATTAGCAATATTGCACAAAAGTAAGATAAGAGAAAGAAGCTTGAATTCATGTGGAAGGATTTTTCAACTATAAAATATGTCATTATTTTAACATTTGACTAAACTGTGTTTGTATTTACTTATTCTATTAAACAAGGGGCAGGGATGCCTAGGTAGCCATGGAAATGTTTTAGAAATAAAAAGCTCGATGTCAGCAGTTAAAATGCAGGCCAGGCCTGGAGTTGAAAGTCTAAAAGTCATTACTATACAATGAGAGAAGGTTTTATTGGACCAACTTCTGTTGGTAAGAGAGACAAGCTGCCCAGGCACACAAAGGGAAAGGCACTCCCAGCATCACAGCAAATGGAAGGTGGAACAGATTGTTTTACATAAGTAGTTAGCACATACTGTAAGGAACTATTCAAGGTAGAGTGGCCCATTAACATATCAGCAGTCATAGGGCAAAAAGAGGGGGTTAGTGGGTTACAGATTATTGTAATAAGCCATAAATCCTCTGTCTCTGTTCACTCCATGATTTTTGGTTTCTAGCAGAGTAATGAAGGTGAGCTCCCAGGCTCGTCTTTTGAAAGTGTTGTGCAGGTTTCCTTTCAGGATTGATATAGAGTGATCATTTTGTGAAAAGTGTTCCCCGCACAAGTGATAGTGTGTTTTTGTCTTTTATAGTTTTCCTGTGTGAGTTCATTCAAGAGCATAGTGATTGTCTGGTTTCAATCACACAACTCTCTCTGGAACACTCCACACTTGGATCAACTTTCTGGACACCAACATCAGCTTCAAAAATGGAACTGTACAGACAACCATATACCAGAAAACCGCACCTACCTTAATAGCTCCATCCAGTAACCATCTCAAATATATCAAGAAATTTGTTATCTACAGCCAAGCATTCAGATACCACAGAATATGCTCCAAGGAGAAAGTCTAGACTATACACCTTAGTACACTTAAAACCGCCTTCACCAAATAAGGACACTCCACCGGAGAAGTAGATGGCATCATGGAACAAGCCACCCAAATACCCCGAAAGAACCCGCTTCAATACAATAATGAACCCCCCCCGACTGCATACCCCTAGTTGTCCCCTACCACCCCACACTGGAACCCATATGGGGCATCATCAAACAACTACAGCCCATACTTGCTAGGGACCACATCAGGAAAAATATCTTTCCTGAACCCCCACTTCTGGCCAGCAAACAACATCCCAACCTCTCCAAGTTCATCATGAGAAGCAAGCTCCCCACAGACCAGGACACACCAACTAAAAGTGGCACCAGACTCTGCCAGAACAACAGATGCAAAACCCGCAGACATATCTCCACTGCTACAATGATCAATACCCCCTTTCAAGATCCATGGATGCTACACATGCTTCGCACAACATGTGTAGCATCCATGTACTTCATCCAGCACACTAAATGCCCCAACAACAACTACATGGGTGAAACCAGACAATCACTGTGCTCTCAAATGAAATCACACAGGAAAATGATCAAAGACAGAAACATCCTATTACTTGTGGATGAACACTCTTTACAAAGCGATCATTCTGTATCTGATCTATCGGTCCTCAACCTGAAAGGAAACCTGCACAACACTTTCAAAAGATGAGCCCGGGAGCTCAAATTCATTACTGTGCTAGATACCAAAAATCATGGAGTGAACAGACACACTGGATTTATGGCTTATTGCAACAATCTGTAACCCACTAACCCCCTCTTTTTTGTCCTAAAACTGCAGAGGTGTTAACTCTACTCTACCTTGAATGGTCCCTTACAATATGTGCTAACTACTTATGCTAAACAATCTGTTCCACCCTGCATTTTGCTGTGATGCTGGGAGTTCCTTTCCAGACCTGAAGAAGAGCTCCGTGTGGTTTCAAAGCTTGTCTCTCTCACCAACAGAAGTTGGTCCAGTAAAAGATATTACCTCACTCACCTTGTCTATCTCCTAATATCCTAGGACCAACACAGCTACAACTATATGCATACATTACCATACAATGTCTATTCAGTTGCCTATGCAAACTTATTTGGTATTGGACAGATATTCATATCACGAACTCCATCACATTTGGCATTAATGGCATCGTTGTTGGATGCAGAAGAAACAGGTGTGTTTGCAAGAGGACAGAGTTACACTGACAGGCAGTGGGAGAGCTTGCATAGCCAATGCAAATGGCAGATCTGTTAGTGAGGGTTTTGGTCTCATAGCCCTGAGTTGAGCATTTTTCACCAGCACTAACTTCACATTAAGAAATCAGGGAGAGATGGGTTTCTCAAACCAAATAAATCCAGATGAAAAAAAATATTGAATTCTTTACCGGTGCAGTTCTTTTGAAAGTTGGGGTTCTCGAGAGGGTGTCCTGGAAGACGACACTGGAATCTGTGCTGCCAGAATTCAGGAAACCAGGGATTTCGGGTGTTGGTGTCCAAGCGTAACTTCAAAAAATAGTCATCAAATGACAAGACCTCTGGGGACTGCAGTTTGATAGTGATACCTCCATTTGCTTCAGGTTCATAACCTTCAATTACTTCATCTCTGTCTGCCCAGCCATCACTGAAAAGAGGGAAGGAAAAATTATTACAGAGATACAGGAATATGGTGTGAAAAGAGCACCTAGACAAAACCAAGCTGACACGCTTGAAAAGATACTGTCAAGGAGATATCTAAAGCCCATTCCAAGTGAGTCAAACATGTAGGCATAGAAGTGAAAAGCTAATTGGAAAAATTAAGGTGACTGCTCTGGTTAACAATGTCTAACTATTGCCAGACTGAGGGCTGGTTAACTCATTTGGAATTAAAGGGAGATATTTATCTTCAAACAGATTTCTTTGTCCCACTTGAAATAGTTTAGGTATGCTTTGGACATGGGATGCTATATTTTTTGTGATTGAGAGAATACTGCATTGCTCAATTCTATTCTGTAAGGGTCTAAACTCAATGGAATAATAATGATTTTTCAAAGCCCTGGGACTTTAGCACTACATAGCTGTGATCTCAGCAATCATGGCTCTGGAAGCTAGCAGAATAATTCAAATCAAACATAAACTGAGAAATGCGTCAGGGTGGAAGAGAGAGTGGGGAGGAAGAATGCATAGGAAAACTGAATCAATTGAAAAGAAAGCCACACACTGTTTTTGCTCCTTCTGGAAATCTATGAAAACATGGTTTTCTTACAAACAAATGGCTTTTATTTATTTTTACTGTCAATCCAAACTGACAGTGCTAAAAATAAAGACAATCCTAAAACCCCGAGGAGAAAAAAAATATATTTCCCTGACCGTATTACTTGATGAAGAGTCAATTTAATGGTTTTGAATGAGGTCACTTGGCTTAGCATCTGATTTTTAAGTTAGTTCACTAACTCCAAGTTCACTGATTTAGCTGCATCCTCCCATTCTTCTTTGACTCCCCTTAGAACACGGGTACTTAGGTTTAATTTAAGCGCAAATGTAAGTCAGCCCACTTTAATTTTAATGTGCATGGTCATGTCTCCAGAGAAATAGATTATTTTGACATCTAAAGAACTAGCTGCATCCATCTGGAATGACAACAGCAGCACTCTGCCACTGAAAGAATTTAATCTGTTTGCTTCAGCAACAGCAGCAAGGAGATCAACAAAATCAATGTGACTGACCACTAAGAAAAGAACATCTGGCCTATAGCCACCAAAATATAGGCTCCTTCCAGTCTGAATCTGCACTGATTATGCAGAACTCCCAACAGATACATTTACATGGGCTCCATTCTAAGGAGTAGACTATACCTTACACAGAGCCCTGAGCAAGGTGGAGTGTTTAGACTGACCAGAGATACACATTTTAAAGCAGGAGTTCCTCTTTCTGTGGCCCCATACACCTCTATGATACCCCCTGCAATATGTCAGCTGTGCATTTCTGGAGAGGGGAGGAAACCAGGGCTCTTCCTATTCTCTCCCCATCCCCACCCACCTTAGCCAATTGCTTGGGGGAATAACTGGGTGCACAGTGCAGGGCTTTGGAGCAGAGCCCAGAGCTGGAGCGTGAAGCAGCTCCGGAGCAGTGGAGCTGCAGGTTTTTTTGCCTGGAGCTGGAGCAGAGCCGGAGCACAGCTCCAAAGCCCTGGCACAGTGCCCACTTACTCCTCAGCACCTATACCCAAGGACTGAGTAGCACATGCACA
This sequence comes from Trachemys scripta elegans, assembly GCF_013100865.1. Classification (NCBI taxonomy): domain Eukaryota; kingdom Metazoa; phylum Chordata; order Testudines; family Emydidae; genus Trachemys; species Trachemys scripta. The sequence goes on from NC_048300.1 coordinate 96,939,807, forward strand.
GGTGTAAGGGGGTGGGAGGAGGTTTTTATAGTTCATATAATGCAAATACCAATCTAGCCCTATAAAAACAGTGAGAGGTCCAAAGTTTGTTTTTTTTAAGTAGGAAAACAAACAAAAAGTCACTCCTGCAGCATCCTAGTTGCACAATTACTTCGTTATGTGTCACAACGTTTGTGGTTTTCAATAAACGGTAGAGTCAAGTAGGATAATTACGGAGTCAAAAGGATTTATTAAATTAAGTCACTTAGAACTTTACAAAGATTTATATATAACTTTGGCTTGGAAAATGTTGCCACTTCCACTCTGAAAGCAAAGGACAGTGTGTCAAATTCTTTGAGTTATAGGTGATGGAAGAGCTACCTTGATTTGAAATGTTGACTGTCTAATGTTTCTGTGGTGTCTTCTAGCCCAGCAAAGACTTGTTACTCCTCAAATTCCCCATGTATTTAAATCTACCTGAAACCAGACGTCAGCTAAATTTGCAGGAATATGCTGTCATCAAGCAAAGCTTTGATAGCAACCATTCTTGTGATAATTTGGGAGCCCAATCCTGCTTTCAGGAATGTCAGTGGGAGAAGAGAAATCCTTGGCTGCTCTGTTAGGAGCTGGGTTCCAGGCTACCACCTGGGGAATCAGGGCTGCCCCACAATATTTTGGCACCTGAGGCGGGGAGCTCAAATGACGCCCCCATGCTCCCTCGCTTTGGCCAAAACTTTGAAAGGTCTCAATTCTGCCTTCTTCCTGTTCTACTCCTCTCATGGTACTGCTCTGCTACCTACCCCAATAAAGGAGAACTAACAACTTAAAATGCCTGTTCAAAATTTTTAAGTAACATTTAACTTTCAAATGCCTGAACAGCAAATGTAACTTTTCTTGTCTGCATAGTAAACACTGGCATTTTTATCTGTTTGAATAATCAAAGTGGTGCTTTCCGTGCCTTCTTGGTTGCAAAGATTTGCACTGCTTCCTGAAGGTCCACAGTCTGGGCCAGCTCATGCTCTATTGAGATGGTTGCAAGGCCGACCAACATCTCCTGTGTCATTGTGGAGCATAGATGTGTTTTTATTAACTTCAGATTAGAGAAGCTGCCTTCTCCACTGGCAACTGTTACAGGAAGTGTTAGAAGTATGCACAGAGCAACAAAAGCATTTGGAAAGAGGGTGATCATCTTATTTGTGCACATATATTCCAGAACAGCCTTTGAAGTTGATCCTTATGAAATGTATCTTGAAAGGGCTTTCAGTTCATCACCTAAATCACTTGCATCAATATCGTGCATGTCATCATGTGTCAACACTGTCTCTAGTGCCCTGCATTGCTGGTGTAGGTCTTCTTCAGGTATACTGAGCAGTTTTGGAATATCATACAACATCCCAAATATACTTCTGTGTTCCTTGAGCTTCATGAAACGTTCTTCAACTGACAGTATTGCACAATCTAGCACCTGGTTAAAGAATTCAACTTTGAATTGTTGTTTGGGGTCTCTTATGGGATTATCCTGTGCCTTGTAATCAAAATGTCATCTTCTTCTTCGGTGACTCTTGTATTCTTGAATGGGTGGGAAAATAGCTTCAGTGTGAAGTTCCTTTGCCAACTTCTGTGCACTCTTCAGAAAGTTTTGAAATCCCTCATCTGACCGTTAAGATTGTAGGTATGACTTTGCTTTGTCCAGTTGTTCCATTGCTCCAGATATATCAAGGTCAATACCTTGGAGTCTCTTGCTTACAACATTTATTTCAAACAGTATGTCATGCCACAACACTAAGCCACACAGAAATTTGAAATTAGGTATGTTTCCGGTGATTCCATTTCCCTCTGCCACTGTTCTCCAATGAACAGTTCTTGTCATAGCATTATCCTCCATAATGCCAACCATGGCATCATCTATCATCCCAATTTGGTGTTTGGTAGGTTTTATCGCCTCCACTTGACTTTCCCATCGTGTGGCCCTCAGTGGTTTCAGTGTCAGAGAGGATGTTCCCAGATTTTGCTTCAAAACTTGCCACCGGTGAGTTGATGCAGAGAAAAATACATAGCTGCTTTGAATTACATTAAAAAATTCAGCAGCCTCAATAGAAGCTGATGCTGCATCACTGACCACCACATTCAATGAATGAGAACTGCATGGGACAAAAAAAGCTCAAGGGTTTAACTCTTAGATCTGTGTCTGCACTTATCTGTTCTTTCCTCTCATGTTGGCACCATTATCGTAGCCCTGACCTCTCATGTCAGCTATCACAATTCCCATATCTTCCAGCTTTTTAAGAAGCACATTTGTCATACCAGCTCCTGTAGTATCATCAATGTCAATAAATTCTAGAAAATGCTCTCTGATAGTCACCATTGCAGGGACATTTTCTCTAGGTTCTGTTGTTGTTACAAAATGCGCCATTAAAGTAATTTGTTCCATATGGCTGAAGTCTGGTGTGCAGTCCAGAATAACAGAGAAATAGCTTGCTGACTTCAGATCTGCCACAATCTTCTGTTTGACTTTTGTTGTCAGTAACTGCATGATCTCATTTTGAATTGTTTTTCCAAGGTAGTGGTGTGAGTACATTTCTTGGGTGTCAAGTATCAGAGGGGTAGCCGTGTTAGTCTGGATCTGTAAAAAGTGACAAAAAGTCCTGTCATTTCTTGGGTGGTGACTCTTCTTAGATGCTCCTGGAGTACATCAAACTCAGACGTCAGCTCCACAATTTTAAGGAAGTTTCCATTGTTTGGCATATACAGCTAATCTGAAGTACCACGCAGTGCTAGGTTTTGGGTAGTAAGCATTCTCACAACAGCAATGAGCCTTTTCAGAACATTTTGCCAGTAAAGAGACTCTGATTCAATCTTCTCTTGATGCTGATCATCTATGGTGACCTTTAAACTTTAGTCTCATCTCAAGCTCTTTCCACCTATGGAATGCTCTCTGGTGATTTGATGCCTTCTCATGGCATGCCAGATTTCTAGCCAGATTTTTCCAGTCCTTTGTTCCTGTAGAACCCAATGTGGCTGAAACATTAGACTAGAAGAGTTTGCAACAAAAACAGTATGCAGCATTCTGGGTTTTTGAGTACATAAGCCATGGCCTCTCCACTTTGTCACCATTGGGGATTTCACGCCAATAATGTGTTGGATGGAAACTATTATTTTCATTGTCTTTGGGGAACATGAAGTTTTTCACTTGCTGTGGCCCATGCAGTACAAGGAAGTCCCTCAGGCTACTGCTCAAGTGGGTCCACAGTCCTGGATCATCTAGACTTAAGGAACTAAACTCAGCAGCAGCTGTTTCTTGCGCCTCCACCACACTCTTCTCTGATCTACACTTTTCTTCAGGAATGTGCATAGTTACATCCATTTGAGATGGAGATATGGATGTTGCAGTAGCTGCCAGGTCACCTGCACTCTGACTAACTGGAAGATCAGGCATCTCCTCACCATTCACATCCTCACTGGGGCCGGAAGGCTCACTGTGAACATTTGTGTCTATGTATCTTAAGAGAGCTCCTTCCTGCTTAGATAGAAAAGTTTCCTTTGCTTTCTTTCTTTTTCTGAATGCTGCCCCAGAGGGGCGTTTTCTTCTTTCATTCATGACTGCTGTTCTGTGCCAGCTATAGTGGCTCTCAACACTCAATTGAAGGGAACAGATAAGGAGGCTAGTAGCAGGGCCTGAATGAGGGAAGATATTAGCGTCTTAAGAGCCTAATTGGCTCCTACTACTTCAGTTGACTGCCTGTTCTCCTCAAGTGGGTTCAGGGAAGCAGCAGGAAATGGGAAGCTCCCTGAGAAGCTGGTGTTAATCAGTCCAGGCTCCTGGGGGTACTAGAGAGGTACATAAGAGGCTTCTCCTCATCTCTCTCCTGCTGCTTTCTGTTATTCCCTCTCACCTTTTCTCCTGCCTGCCTGTTCTGTCTCTTGTGCCCTCCATTCTCCAGCACAGCACTCCACCATCTCTGTGCATCTAGAGCAGAGAGAATACATATGCACTAGCAGCAGACACAATTTTCTACACTCTGGGTCCTAGTGGCACACACCCACAGTCTGGTGCCTGAGGCGGCCACCTCAGTTCGCCTCGTGGTAAGGCCAGCCTTGTGGGGAACTGTGGCAACACTAAAGCTTGTTCTATTGCCACCTGGAGTTCCTGCAAACAATAGTAACAGCAGGTGCCAAGTACGGAACATGGGACTCTGCAGGGCCAGTCCAGATCAATAGGGGGCTCCTTGTTGCCAGTCCCTCTTTATTGCTGAATGCCAATGCTCACCCTTCTCCGGGCTCATCAAGAAGTGTATAAGAGAATGTGGTTGGGGGAGGGGCAGTCTTAAGAAGGGAGAGAATGGTTCTGAGCCTTCAGAGGATGTTTCTAGTGGCAGGAAGAGAAGGTTCTGAAGTGAGGCTGGGATCTCTAGGGGTAGGGAGAAAGCTCTGAGCCTGTGGGTTTGGGTGGGGATTTTGAGCCTTGCTAGATCTGTTAGGTGCAGGAGGGGTTTGGAGCAGGTTGGATGAGAGAAGGCATGATTTCGGAGCCAAGGTGAAGGCTCTGAAGTGTGGGATGGTGAAGCAATAGGAGTGGTGTTCTTAGCCTGGGGACCAGAGTTCTGAATCTAGAGGTGTCAGGTCATAGGCGCCAACTTTTCCAGGTGCCGGTGGGTGCTTGCCCCCAGCCCCGCCCCGTCTCCTCCTGCCCCACCCCCATCCCAAACCCTTCCCCAAGGTCCCCACCCCAACTCCGCTCCTCCCTGCCCCTATTGGACCCCTTCCCCAAATCCCCTCCCTGGCCCCGCCTCTTCCCCAAGCAGGTCGTGTTCTCCCTCTTCCCCCCTCCCTCCCAGTGCTTGCCACTGAGAATCAGCTGTTTCGCGGCAGGAAGTGCTGGGAGAGAGTGGGGAGAAGCAGAGCCGCAGCACACTCAGGGGAGGAGGCGGAGCGGAGGTGAGCTGGGGCGGGACGGGGAGCTGTCGGTGGATGCAGAGCACCCACCAATTTTTCCCCGGAGCACCCATGGAGTTGGCGCCTATGTGTCAGGTAGGAGGAAATTTCTGGGCAAGAAGGGGTGGGGTTGGAGGAAGTCTAGGGAGCTCTGAGCCTGGGTGGAGGTGAGGTATTTGAAAGGGTTGAGTATGGGTGGAGGCTATGAATGGAAGACAGTAAGGATGTATAGGAGGTAAGAGAAAGTTGGGAGGGCTAGGGGGATTGAGAAGCAGCAATAATTGGGGGGAAAATGGTACAGGAAGAACAGACGGGAAAATATTGTTTTCTCCCCATCCTTCCCTTTATTGTAATATGTCCCAGTTTTTCATTTTGAAAAGGGGAGGGTGGCGGAAGAGTGGCCTCTGTAAAAACCTCCCCTACGTTCTCCTCCCAACCCTGTGCTAGTGTCCTAGCATTTCACTTTTAAAATGTGGTCAAACTGCAAGGAAGGCAGTCAGGGTGGGAAGGGCTATTGTATTATGGTCCCTGCCATCCTACTGTTTATGTTGGACACCAGAGACCACTGCAAAGGAGCAACGCTTCTAATGATTCTGGACCACAGACATCACGGGCACCAGGTAATCGTGTACATGGAGCACAGGAATGCTGGCACCACGCACACACCCATCTTATTATTATTAATCACATTTTTAACAGAAGTGCCTAGGGACCACTGACGCTCAGGGCCCCATTGTGCAAAGCACTGAACAAGCAAAGAGGAGCAGATGGCCCCTGTCCCAAAGAGTTATAATCTAAATAGACAAGACAAAGGGTAGGGGAAAGGGATAGAACACACAGTGTGATCAATAAAAAGCAACAGAGGGTCCTGTGGCTCCTTTGAGACTAACAGAAGTACTGGGGTAGCCGTGTTAGTCTCAAAGGTGCCACAGGACCCTCTGTTGCTTTTTACAGATTCAGACTAACATGGCTACCCCTCTGATACTTGAGTGTGATCAATGTTATAGTGGCAAACATTAACCTCTCTACCTCTTGAGATGTTTTATTAACTAACCACGGAAAGATCTAAGGAAAGGAGGAACATGGAGTGTGCAAGTCGATCACAAACTGAAACACTTGGGCAGGGATGTTTGCATCCCAGGGAGGGCAGCTGTACACCTACAAGCTAAGGCCCCAATCCTGCTATTGAATTTGTGTGGGCACATTTGAGTAGCTCTACATTTAGGGTGGTGTGTACAGTACAGACACTGCATGCCCAGTTAGCATGGGTATAAATAACGGTGTAAACAGCAAGACATGGCTCAGTCAAGTAGAGTAGAGTGCCCAAACACACCTGAACCCTATGGTATGTACCCTTCACAGCCCTCAACACCTTCAAGCAGTGGCTCCCATGTTTGCATTACTATGTTTAGCAGTGTAGTGTCCTGCTGTCTCGCTGCTGCTGCAGGCTTCCCTGCTACAAGGAGCTGCCAGAGCCTTTCCTTGCTGCAGGAAAAAAAGACTCCGGCAGCCGGCAGGGGGAGGCAGTGCACAGAGACTCCAGCAGCTCCCCGCTGCTCCCCGGAGCCTTTCACTGCAGCAGGTAGCTGCACGTACCCTATACGCTGCCGCAAGTGTAGGCAAGGTCTTAATGTAGCTCTGTGCATTTACCTGTGTGTGGATCTGACTGCAGAGTCAGGGCCAAGAGATTACACATAGATGTGCTTCAAAGGGGGTCCTGAGCATTTTATTAGGTCAGTGAGTTGTTGGCTAAAGCAGGGTGTTTCATGGTGTTGGAGCTCTAATAGAGAAAACACTAATTAATCCATTCTTGGCTAGGCAGTAGTGGGTCCCCTTTCCAGGAAACATGTTAAGGCTATGATTTTCAAAGCGGCCTAAGGGAGTTAGGTGCCCAACTCCCTTTGAAAATCCCAGTCTAAATGATTTTTTAATGTGAAAAAAATAGGATCACAAAGGCCTTCCACAAGTTTGGTGCAATGAAGGTTCCCAGACCTGAAGAAGAGCTCTGTGTGGTTTGAAACTTGTCTCTCACTAACAGAAGATGGTCCAATAAAAGATATTAGCTCACCCCACCTTGTCTCTTGGATATCCTGGGACTAACATGGCTACAACTATACTACATACATACATGAAAGACTGGCATTGATTATGGATGCCACAAGGTGGCAACATATCCACTAACTGTATTGCCCATTACAGTTACCATCGAATCATGTTTATTGTGCAGTGTTGTAGTCTTGAGATGAGTCTGGTAGCTGCTGCTGTATGGAGGCCTTTAAAGTGTGAATGCAGAAAAGCAGCTAGAAGGGGACATATGTGTGGGTGTGGAACTAGGAGCAGCGTTTGCTCACTGTCAGAAAAAAGAGACAACCAACTGTTTTCATTACTGTTTCATGTTGTTTGTCACAATCAAAGTGGTTGCCAGTTCTCTGCAAGATGCTCTTCATCTCTGTCCCAATTTAGTTGCTGAAACCCTCATGCTGCTAAATGCAAATGCAGGGGTGATAGCCACATAGACATAAAAAAATCAGATCAAATAGGAAATACCCCAAAGTTACCTCTCTCTAAGCTGGTAATACTTATCAGCACGGATTGATTTAGGGAAAGGAAAATCAGAAGGTTTTTTTCTGTTTAGATTTATTATCTCAATGGTGTGTTACACTAGGAATTTCTGAACTGTAGTTTAAATAGCAACATCTGAATCTGTTGTATTTTTTGAAACCCAGACTTTAACATGGCACATATATTCCCGTGATTCCAACATACGGAGAAATAAAATGGATTTCCAATTTCCTATTTTTTTCCAAACAAGAACATACTGTCAGCTGTTTTTTGTATGGATTGATGAGACAACCAGCAATCAAGCATTCTATTTTCATCCTCTTCAAGACCTTAACTCTTACGCTGTGCTCTGCTCCACTCCCCAGTGCAGTTCTCAGTGCATTAACATTCAAGATGCTTTTTTCCAAGCAAACAAAGAAAGAAAGAAACAGGAGATTGATTAAGAATACATGAAAGATACATGGTGCTTTTCCATAGGAAGTTTTTAATATTGCCATTTTAAAGATAAGGTAAATGAGACAGATTCCAGTCCTTCAGCTTTATATGCATGGATGGATCCTTGTACCCACACAAAGCTCCACTGACTTCATGGACTGGGGCTGTAGAAGGGAGCTGATTCATAGGCTTTCATGTTTGCAGGGTTGGACACTTGCCCACTGGCAGCTGTGTCAAATATTTTTGGATTAGCCAATTAACTGTATATTTGTATTGTGGTTAAAATATTTATATTGATGTTAATTTAATTTTTGTTTTTTATTTCACAGTACTAAAATAAAAGATGCTAAGCGTTGAAACTGATTAGGAAAAAACTCCTTTATACGGGCTAAAGAAATGAATCTTGCTTTGTATTTTTAAATTCTAGCAAAAGTGCCTATAAAGAATAATGCTTTTTTGGTACATATTGTTATGAATCCATATGATATATTCTTGCTTTTCTCTCCTTTCCATACAACCAAAGCACTTTCATACAAACTAAGTATTTGCCTTCCACCCCCTCAAAGCATGTTTCTGAACACACTTCTCATCACTGCTTTGCCAGTTATGTTTAACTTCTAAATGATTTAAACATGGGATTTTCTTTTCACTTTCATTTATTTTTGTTTTTAAATGAAAACAAGTGTACCCAGGGATATTTTGACATTTTAATCTGAAAGTCAACTTGCATGAAAGTCTCCTGACAGAAGGCTACCAATCATTAGCCAGAAAAAGTGTTTCAAAGCAACAGAGATCCTAGTAGTGACGTGTGAATCTTAAAGCATTCGGCGTTCAAGTCAGATAAACGCCCAGTATTCCAGGTGCTTATTCAAACTAACTGAACTTCTTGAGTCTAACGCATGTCTGTATATCTCATAATAAATGGAATCTCTTATGGACTTCTGGTACTTCCTTGGGTACTCAGATATTGGCTCAGTATAAAAACTTCAGATAGATTCCTGTCTCGGCAGGTGGAAATACTACTACAACAGCCTCTCTTGTGGTATTTTGGCACAACTTGTTGCACTTCAAACCCAAGCTTAGTTTACCAGGCTAACCAAGCAAGTGCAAGTGCCTCAGGTAGTCTTATTTCACAAGCAGTTCCACTGCAGCCAGTGTAGTCTGCTGCTACTCAACATGATTACATGATTAAAGGTGACAGAACCTGGCCCAGAGTAAATTCCATAAGAGGAAAACAAAACTGTCATTGAGAGGTCAGGGCATCCTCTCCTGGATTTTTTTTTTTTTAAAGTACTTGTCATTTTGCTTAGCCTGGTATATTCTAGAGGCAAAACATTAGCTCATTTCTGAGCAAGGATGAAAGGCAGCACTGGCAACAATAAAGAGGGGGATAAATTCTACCAAAAGCAGTAATGTGGATATTATATATTCACGTAGCATACACACCATACAAAACACTATGCTAAGAGAATGCAGATGTTGTCAAGTGTTCAGGAACCAGGAATTGGCAAAGTAACTTTTTCCCTCTTCTGTGTATGCATTGAGGATCTAATTTAATGGCCACTGAAGTCAGTTGAAAGACTCCGATTAAATTCAATACACATTGGATCAAGCCTGAAAATACAGCCTCCATTTACATGGAAGATCCCCTTCCTTCTTCAGTCAGGTTACACATAAAGGCCCTGCATCTCCAAACACTTAGGCGCATGTTTAACTTTACATGTGATTAGTTTCATTAAACTCAGTGGGATTACTCAAGTTCATAAAGTGAATCACGTGCCTAAGTGCTGGCAGGATCAGGCTCAAAGGCTGTACATTGCCATACCACAACCTTGGATTTGGTGGGAACTGCTTTATGGTCTGATTTCTACCCCCAGAAAAATTAGAATGGGGAAGTAGGAAAATCATTTGCCAACTGACGGGCTAAAAGGGTAAACGGGACTGCTGCCTGAATGCTAAAAGCATCAAGAAGCGTTACATTGAGGGTTTCAGGCAGAAGCATTAGACAGAAGACCACTGAGCCACCTTCCCAGAAAACAGTTCAATGTAAGTGGGAAATTAACACTCTGGTGTCCTAAAACCCCTCGCCCGAGGCCAGGCACAATGAGAGCAATTAAAGAGTTGGTGTCCAACTGTGCAATTGTCAGCTTATTTTAGACACTAAACATTATTCATACATTGCACCCATCCCACCTAAATCTGTAATCTTGACATATCTCAAAAATTAAGGCGGTTCAAACCCGATCAGTATTTGTATTGAAGTGGTGTATATAATTGAGTAGGTAACACTCCTCCCTCTGGCTCAGCATCAAGCATGGGGTTGGTGCAACGTGCTGCTGGTGGTGCTGTCTTTTGAATAAGATGTAGAGATCCAACAACATTAAAACAACACAAAAAACTTGTGGTAATTAAAAATCCCATGGCACTTTCTGCCAGAGTTAAAGTTTGCGTACTGGTAAAATTCCAATCCAGGCAAGATTCTGCCACCCTAAAATTTCCCCTTTAGTTTCAATTATATACGGAATTCTTCACTTCCTGTCCTTAACTGTTAGCAGCACACAGCAATACCAGGGAACTAGTTACTTGTGTTTCATGCCAAAGCAAGTAACTCAGTAGTTGGTGAAGCAGTCCCAATATATAGTAAGTAAGTTTTGAATGAATGGTACTGTGAAAGGAATCTACGGTAGAACGATAAATGGTAGATCATTGTGTTTCACACAAAATAAATGACACTGATTTGACTTTGCAGAGTTTTTGGAATGCTCGTTTAAAAATGCAGATGGTAATCTCATGGACCATGATGGATTGTCTGTTTTGTAAATGTGCATTTAGGAAGGTTTTATTTACCATATGCAGTGCATATATTTGCATATTATTTACATAATGTAAGTTAACTGTCTATCATATCAATATGTTATTTGGGGGTCTTTATTGTGAAGATTCTTGATACTATTTGCATCAACAGTTTTTTGTAAGTGTGGCTGCTATACTCATGTAGTGAGGTTTAAACCATTCTCAAAGGTGCACACTGGTGCATACCCTGGAAAATCAGCTACCACACACTCATTCTCATGGGCAATAGCTGATTTTCAAAGGTATATACGTGCTTCCTACGCTGATGCTTGATGGGAGAATGGAATCCTAATTCTGTATATTAGAAATGTACAACATTATGAAGCTTTGTGAATGTGTCACTTCTTTTCTAAACAAAATGAGGGGGAGGCAGGGTAGGGAGAAGGTCCATTTTCAAACAGACAAATAAATATGAAATCCAAATCCTAACACAGTCAGATCATCAAGGACTGATTTGTGCACCCAGCTATAAGATTTCGATGTCTTAAGACATCCATGTTCTTTAACTCTGTAACAGTTCCAGGGAAATCTTTGTTAAACTTATTGTTGTTTATCTGCTGGGGGTAACAGCTGAACTGTGATCGTGGCCCGATTATGCTAGGCAATGTACATACAGAGAAAAAGAGAGAGTCCCCACCTCAGAGAGCTTACAGCATAGATATAGAACCTTTTTAGGAAGATAAACCAAGTGGCATCCCAGCTGAGAATTCCATACATGAATATATAAAACTAAGGGACTAGACTGTGTGTTGGTCCTCCATGGCCATGCAAGGGAAAAGAGAGAATAAGGCCCCTCCATTCTCCACATAAGATTGACCCAGATCTTGGATCCAGGTGTGAAGGGATGAGAACAGAGCCGTGCACCTCAGACTTCCCACTGAGAGTCAGGGAGTGGGCAGACAGGCACAGGGAGTAAGTAGGTGGAGACAGGGCTCCATCTCCTCTGTGCCAATCAGCAGAGCTAGCTGGATGCCTGGGTGCGAGTATGCTACATTTCGTAAAGGATTGATGCAGTATGTTCTGTGCTTTTCCTTATTTTGGCTTCTAGTGACCCACAGGATCAAGGAAATAGCTTGAACTCACTTTTCCACCGCTCCTGTTCCGCTGCAATGAGCCGTGCACAGCTTGGGAGGAGCTAGCCTAAACGTTTTAGTTTTCCTAAATGTTGGCTATCACAGATGGGCCCAGAATTTTCCTTTAATGTTTATATTTCTAATGTGATTCTCAGAAAGAGAGAGTCAGCCTCTAGCTCAACCCTCTTATAAGAGAAGATTTAACAAAGAACTGGAACTGATACTGACAGTGAGTTTTAGAAATCTCCTTTTTGAAGGCAGGGAGTCCAATTTTCAAACATGGATGTCTCAACAGGATATCCTAAGTTTTGCATTTACTGCAGAAATTGGTATTTCTTCATGTCTTCTATGTCAGGTACATGAGTGTGCAAGGATTTTGACCCAGCTATTTAAATGAGCAAGTTTGAAAACTAAGCCTCCACGCACACTGTACAGGAATTCCTTCACTAGCTATATAAATGTAGCCACCTCTGGGGTGGAATGCAACTGCTATTTAACAACATACAAAAAGAATACACAATAGTTCAGGCCAAGAAGTTAAGAACACACTGTTCAATTCAAATTACAAAGTACTATTATGGGCTTCAACATGTTAATTTAAATAAAACAGAACACAAGAGGTAGTGTTATGTTATGTTTTATAATATGTTATGAAAAGTGTGATAGAACAGCAGCTCTGGTGGAGTTGTAAATCAAAGCTGAACAAACCGTGGAAAATGTTTCCACAACTATCTGTGAATTCCAAAACAAAGGGAAATTTGGCCATGTGCATAAGCCTTGTTTATTTGCTTTCTGTGAGCATTTGAATGAACACTTGTGAATAATTAATTTTTAGCACAAATATTCACCAAAAGTTAATTTAAAATTGTATGTTCAACTGTAAAACTCACACTTCACATTATTTTGGTTGGTTACAGAAGCCATCCAGTTGGTAAGCAGAAGCAATACCAGGAAACGTCTGTAACCCACCAACACAGCACGCATTGCATTATATCTGCAATGAACAGATCGTGAACAATTTGCAGACTGAGAATTATTTGTGGAAGAAGCTGGTGAATAATTTGAATAATGAATTCACTTGAGAATTAGGCAATCTGTTCACAGACAGTTAGTGAACAGGGCGGTGGGGGTTGGGAAGAAAAAAAGTCATTGAATAATTATTTGTTTTGAATAATTCACTCAGGTTTGCAACTCATGATGTCACATCTAATCCAAAGCAACTGTTGCTAGAGAACTTTCAAAGTAATATATATATTTATTCTTTGGTATTTATTACTTTTTAAAAGCACCTTTCCCAAAGCTGTAGATGTTTGTTCAATATTTTAACTAGACAAAGGTAAGGGTAAAAATTCTAACTACGATGAGTTGCCCATCTGAACCAAGCCCAGCTCACCAAATATCAATAATGACTATCATCCAGCCACCCTCTACCCATCATCCCACACTCTCAACAAAGGCTTACAAAAGAGATGAACCTCAAAATGTGCCTGAAGGTCAATTCATGCTATGCCAGTCTAGGGAGAGAATAGATGGGGACACAGCAAGTTCCAGTGTTGAGAATTTCTCTCAGAAAACACCCTGCCAGCAACCCTCCTCCCTTATAGGCCTGGGGGCTGTCACAGTACTTTAAGCTTCTCCACTCGTCACAAACATACCAAGAGAAAAATGGTCTCACAGAGCCAGCTGTCACCCCATTATTACTCAAAATAACAACTCTGACTGCAAAATAATTGGTAGCCAGTGTAGATCATGGTGTAATATGCTCTGAGGGATGCAATGAGCTGGTTTCTGACTTGTTGCATGGCTTAGGTGTGGTGATTGATGTCCAGATGCCTAGAAGGAGGCAGCAGTGCACATACACGAGGCAGAAACATAGATGCCTAGGGAACTTTCTCTGACAACTTAGGTGCCGAGTGAGTTTAGGCACCTACCAGGTGCACTGGGAGTTTTGTGAATAGCAGTGGAGCCAAAACTGGTACATAGGTGCCAACACTCAAGACTCATGTACCTAAATCTGGGGTTTAGGCACCTAAGTACCTTTGTGCATCCCACCTTTCAGAGCCATCCATAATTTCTCCTTTTTATGCTTTTCACAGTTAATATATACTCTAAATGGATTGGCTTATCAATATTTACTCATATTGGGAAGGGTTAGTCTACTTATTAAATTCTTTATATGTACTGTGGCCTTTCTTCCTTCCCAGATAAACTTGGAGATTTTATTTAGCAGGCCTTTCAAAAATTTTTTGGCAAGTCTAAAGGGAAAGTATGAAAAAGAACAGCTATTCTAGGGTCTGATCCATCTCATACTGAATTACTAGGAATCTTTCCATTGCCATGAATGGGAGTTGGATAAGGACAAAAAGCAAGTTCATTTTGACTATGGCCAAACTTCCCAACCACTAAGTGACGCTCCGTAGGGCACAGAGGATGGACATCTGCTGCTACATGCCAGGATGGAGGTGTGAAGCTTATTCCCCTATGCAGTCAGCCAGCTCTAAACACTAGATCATGAGGGGATTGAGCCATAGCCTCGCCTGCTCCCCGTCCCTTTTTAGATACCATGCGCATAAGCACTGGGGCTGGGATTCTAGTCTAGCCATTCTATTCTGGCTGGGTTCTTAGCCTGGTGATGACTACAGCCTATCTGAGTGTCTCCCAGTGATGCACAACCAAAGTGACAAGCATCTGTCAGGTATGGCTCCTTCTCCATTCCTCTTCCTGGTGGGGGAGCCTGTGTCTTGCAATGTTTGAAGCAGCAAAGTCAAAGAAATGTGCCTTGCACTTGGAATGGAAAGTGTTTCTCCTGTACATCATGCAAGAAAGAAGGCTGCTTATGCTTTCTCTCCCTACCGCACACCTGGTTAATAGCCAGGCTAAATCTGGCCCTATCTTAAAAGCTTATTCCATTTCTCCATTAAGTTGTCACATCATCGGAGGATAATTACACTTTACACAAATCCTGAAGACTCGACCGAATAGTCGCCCCCCAGCTGCCAAACAAAACACCCACTAAAATTCACAAACTGATATATATTTTTTCTGCTCTATGTAATATCATTGGCCAAAATTTCTGATTTAGCATCATTTACATTAAAGCCAGTAACTTTCCCAAATTCTTCAATTTATGTTGATAATTCTAGCAGGTTTGTAATGAGTAATTCTCTTTTATACACAAGAGAGGTTCTAAGCACACTATTTCGGTTATTAAGGAGATAATCTTGCAGCCCTCTCGCCATGTACAAGTTCTTCTTTCAGATGCATCTCTCACTACAGCTACCCAGCATTTCATCACATTGAGATTAGATGCCTGTGGGATACACCTGAACACCATTCAGAAGCTTACCTTATAATGCAACTGCCCACCTATAGCCAGATTGTTAACCTTTTGCTCATATTAATGAGCAGCTACTCACCCCAGTTGTCCCACTGAGTATGTGAGTATGATGTTCTCAATCTAGCCCTCAGGAAGCAGTGTTTGGTCAAGCTGGTACTCACTGCATTCCTCTGGGCATATTACACCATGATCTTCCCTGGCTTTGAATTATTTCTCTCTGGTCCAAAGACTGTTCCACTGTGGATAAATATTTAAATATCATTGGTCTGAGGGCGGGGGACGTTGAAAGAGAGCAAACAAATGAATGACTCTGTAGCCTGGTGGTTAGGGAACCTGCCTGGGAGGTGGGAGACCTAGGGTCCAGTCCCCTTGCTCCAAACCTACTCCAATCATTTATTCACAGTGGAACAGCTTCAACAGGAGAAACTGAGGGAAGCCCCATCTCAGAATATCCCATAACTCACTCCTGTGAGATGGGAGACCCTTATTCAAATCCTTTCTTCCCTCTGGCACAAGGGGAAGTGAACCTGGGTCTCCCACATCCCAGGTGTGTGCTCTAACCAGTGGACTAAAAGTTATAAGGTGGGCACCACCACCTCCTTCTCTGGCTGTTTTGTGTGGAGCGAGACAGGCACCTAACTGATTTTTCACAATGAATGCCTCTAGGTGCCTAAGCTGCCTGACTCCAGGAGAGGGGTTTCCATTCCTGGGTCGCTAACCGGAGAAGTGCCCATCTCAGAAGCGCCCATCTCAGAAGTGCAGGGCTTATCGTACACTTTTGTTGTCAGCATCTCCCATTGGCTAGGCATAGGTGGCTTCCTGCCTAGCATACTGGCTTTTGTGGGTTGCATTTTTAGGTGCCTCTCTCCCCCCATTCGTTGTATAGGTGTCTAACTCAGCTTTGTGGATCACTGTATCATTCTGGTGATTTTCTAGGCACCTAAAAGTTAGACATCATGATACTCAGCATTGCTGTGTCTAAGTCCCTTTGTGGATCCCACCCTGAGTAGTTAACTTCACCAGATGTAAAGTCAAAGAAAGAGTTTTGAACAAGAAAGTGATTGGCAAGTTCTCAATCTGTAGTCCATTGGTGGTCTATGAAGCATTTCTGGCAGTTTGCAAATAGCACCATGTGAGCAATCAGCTATCTCCCCTTCCTATTTCCAGATATTAAATCACATTGAAAGACAGCTAAAATTGCATTACCTAACTAATATTACCTTTCCATGTAAAAAAACTGCTGAACTTGCAGCAAAAGCATATAACACATTTGCAGAGAGAATGGAAAGGATCCACAAAGAGGAGTTGGCCCATGCAACAAACTTTTTAAGATATGGTCCACATTATGAAAAAGTTTTAGAATCCCTGCCTTATACCGCCATTCTACTATTACGGATCAGATATTTTAGTAACGATTTATGGTTAGATGGGAAAGGAGTTTCAAAACTAAGGAAACTGGGGAGTCCCCAAATGTTCTTCTGTTATAACATAGATTCATGGTATGGAAAAGGCTGAGGACCACTGTCCTATCTCAAAGGCATTTCTGCCTTTATTGCCAATATATGAAAACAAAAATTTCAAACCCAGGTCAGTAAAAGGTAACTTTAAAGATTGGGGAAAAAGCCATTTGTTATACATTCAGGAACATATTCAACATACAATTTTTTTTTATTAATCCATTTAAAATCTAGTTAAACCTCACCATTTTCAAGATCTGCCATTTTCACAATATATTTATGAATCACAAAACATGGCAGCTAAGGCAAAAATGAGGAGGCTTTAAACAGAGATCTTTCAGAAAAAGAAAAATATATTGTTGCAGACATGAACATAAAAGCATCTGGATCTAATCTATTAAGCTTTGAATAGTTTTGGTATAGAGGAATTGCTTTTATGAAGAGATGTAAGAAGAAATATTGATGGAGGTGAATAGGGCCAGATATTTGTGTGTTTTATGCCCAGCCCTGAGTAAAGTGCAGCAGGTAGTTGCGCTACCTCTGGAGAAACCCCTGAAGATATGACTTGTCAGTGGCCCATCATCTCCCAGGACACCCAGGTTTTCCTGGGGTGTGCATGGGGGGAGGCGAGGTGGTAATTTGCTGCAGCCCTTTTTAGGTTGCATCTTGCTTCATACTGCATGGACAGCCAGCCAATGCTTAATTTGTCAAGAAAGAGGTGCTGGGACTCAAGCAATTTATGAAGCAATTAGCTGCCAGGGCTCAAGCAATTTTTTTACATTCATAATTGATGCAGCAAGCCCAGAGGTGCTGGGGCTATGAACCACCAAAGCCTGGAGGTGCCCAGCGCTCAGCCTTGGCACAAATTAAGCATTGCAGCCAGCTCTGCTTACTCCCCTGTCCTCCCACTTTACTTGCTTCCTGGATGCAAACTCTGCATTTCCCCCCAACACTCAGAGCTACACTGTGGGAGTACTAACATGACTGTGCAAAAGTGCTGGAAGGGGAGGAAATCCTTACTCCCCCACTATTCCCCAGTGTTCGGGGTACTCACAAACTAGCCCGCAGAGAGCTAGTGCCTCATCTTTAATATGTGCTGCTGCAGGGGAAAATTATTACACAGTAAAATAGGCATGATTCTGAACCTCTTATTCTCGTGTGGTAGCACTTACTCATTTGAACAGTCGGACGGAAATCAATGGGACTACTCATGTAAGTAAACACTGTTCAGTGTGGGAAAGGTTTGCAGAACTGGGCCCTATAACAGCAGTACTTTCATCAGTCAGATTGGAAAAGTTGCATGGCAATAGGACACAAGACTGTTGGGAGAGAACGGGGATATCAGGATACTTCATACATATTTGGGAGTTGCGCTCTAAAATGGAAAAACAGACACAAACATGCAGACACAATTGGCAATATCTTCAGTTTAATTTTCCAAAATAGCCTATTTTGGGGACTGTCACTGGAAAATCAACAGTACTTGAATATAAAGAATTAATCTCTCACTTACTATCTGCAGCTAGCTTTATTTCAACTCATAGAAATAGGAAGAAAACCAAGATGTTGTCATTAAAGATTTAACAACATCTAGAAAATATCACCAATTAAAACAAATGCACACAACCCGCCCCTTGCCACCACCACCATCAATAACAGAACTAAGTAGTGTCTTTAGAAATTCAGTTACCCTTTCCTGAAAACACAGGCAAACTACAACTCTTCAGCAAACAAGCCCAATCATGCTCAGTTTTTGTTTACTAATTAACTTACAAACAGGCATCGATTGTTAAAACTTATTGAGAGAATTTCCTTCTTTTTGTATGGTTATTTCCAATTGGTTTTTGTACTGATATGAAAAATCTAATACAGTTTATATATGACTAAACAAAATAGTTAAATAAATAGGAATATCACTCTCCCTGCCATGAGATCCATATCTGGCAGGCCACAGACACCACAGCTGCCAAATAAAGCTCACATGAAAATTTAGGGTAGTGCTACTGGTTCCAAAATGTTGTCTATTGCTACTGAATGGCTATAAATTGTACACAAAGCGGTCAACTCATCCTCCCTTCTCTCTCTCCCACCCACTTACCTGTTTCCTCAACCTGTTATGTCATGTTTTTTACACTGTAAACTCTTTCAGGCAGGAAATGCCATTGACTATATGTTTATGCATTGCCTAGCACAATGGGGCTCAACTTGGTCAAGACTGCTAAATGCTACCACAATATAACTGATGAACAATACTCACCCCCACTTGCCTCCACCACTTGAGCAGAGAGAGAATGTCTATTAGCTGTTAATACTTAGTACAGCTTGTCTTCTGTGGCCTCCACTAGAGTGCAACATAGGCAAATATGCACAGCCAGTACTTTACATCCTGAAGGCTACAAATAGGGACACATAGTTATCCCTATTGAAATATACTGAACTAGGAGAGCTTTTTTTCCACAGCCCAGTCTCCTTCATGTCACTTGGCCCCATTTACATGTATGGAGTAAAGAAGCAATCCTTTGATATTCCGTGTGTGTTAAAGACAAGAGAGAGAAAGAAAGAAAGAAAAAGCTCTCTTGGGTAAGCATCATGAAATTAATGATCAATAAAAGTAATATTTGCTACCTCCGTTTTTATTGCCTTGGTGGGGAATTCTGCATCTCAGGGCTCTAAATCTGCAGACCATCCTGAAGATTGCCCTGGGACGGTGCTTTCTAATAACCAAATAAGACTGTCCTTACAGTAACAAAGAAATGCATCTCTTTGTTGTGTGGCTGCCTAATCAATGGCCAGAAATAGGAAGGATTATTCTGGCAAGGGGTTGACAGGGAAGAGCCTGAGGGAATTTGTTTGATAAAATAGCATTTTAAAATAGTAGGGTCAAGATGTCCCCAGAAAAGCATCTTCTGTAGAAGCATTTCCTAATACTTAAGGAACTAAAAATTAGTGCATGAAGCAGAGTAAGGACATATTAGTTTGTTTTTTTTTAATTGTCTGAAATCCCACAGCCTAATTAACAGGTCAATTTGCTTTTTGTTGTAGCAAAACAATTAAGTCATTTAAAGCCAATGGGCCCATTTAAAAATAATGTAAATTGCTATTACTGCTGCATCTTTTTCCACCAGAGCATCTTCATCACAATCTCATCAACGCAAACCAAGCTATAGGAACCCTCATTATTCCTTAGCTGCTGAGGAGAGGGTTTTCTATTTCTCATGTATAGGATTTATGTTTGCTTGTTCCAACTGGACAGATACAAACATGAGGAAAGGCAATTTACCCCCTCTGAACATGAAGTAGGAAAAGGAATCTATGATATGACGGTAACTTTCTAGACTTCTTGTGTCTCCGCTCTCTCTTTTTTTTTTTATTAAATAAGCAATAGCTGCATATACTTTATACTCCAATGTTAAAAATCATTGGACAGAAATGGAACTTGGAGTCTGTCTAGGGGCCAGTCCTCCATGTCTTACTCAGAAAATTTCATTGTGACTTTTGCAACATTGTTCATCACAGATGTTCGGAGAGCATGAGTCAGGTACCACAAAATCATGCAACTGGCTTAAAAATGATATTTTTTAAAATAATCCATTTTGTGGTCTTTTTATTAGTCTCCTGGTTTTTGAGCCTTTAGGGACATGTATTTCATGTTTTTAGGCTTTTCTTTGCAACCATGAGGCCCAGAAATTTTTTTTTAAATGAAAGCTGAGATTCTCATTAATCCATGCATCCAGGAGCAGGAGCTGTAAAAAGGCCACCAAATATTGCCAGACTCATGACAAAATCATGAGTGCTAGCCACACTGTTTTTGCCTGAAGGCATGAAGGATTTACACTTCAGTGAAAAACAGAGAGGCATAATTAACAAACCAAACACAGACACATTTAAGAACTGACTCAAAACTAGAGCTATGCAAAACTGAGAGTTTTTGCTCTGCAGTTTATTTACACTGATTTTCACCAAAATTTCTCACCCCAAATAGCAGAAAATCAATTTATTTTCCCCTGATGTACCTGCATCATCCTCTTTTTCTTCCCTTAGCCAATGGGTTATCTTCTTCTATTTTTGCTGTTACTCCCTTTCCTGACAAACCATGAGCATATATTGCACTTGTTTGGTATACTCCCACATTCTCACCTTACAACTATTCAGCATATATGTAGAAAGTATAATGAAAGTTTAGAAGATATCAATCAGGATGTGTAGGTCAAAGGTGTATATAACAACCTAAGATATGATGCCAACTTAGTTTGCATTGCTTCAGCTAGAAAAGAACTTCTGTACGTTTGCTGCTGCTGTTGAATAATGCCAACAAGAAATATGGAATGATGATTAATGTTAGGAAGACAATAGGTATGATAATAAGTAACCATAGTAACTCATAAGGTAGGCCACACCATTGTTTTGATGGTCAAGTAGTGAAACAAGTAAATAGTTTCCTCTTTTTATGGAGTCTAATAGCATCAGGTGGAAGATGCAATAAAGAAGTCAAGAGAAGGATACAGCTTGCAAAAAATGCATTCAAACAACGTCCAAAGACTTCTGTTCTTTTGAAAGTTAAAACTATACATCTGTACTAGATTGCTGAAGTGCTACATATGCTAGACAAATTCAGACTAGAAGGCACAATTTTTTTAAACAGTGAGGATAACTAACTTGGAACAAGAACAGGAGTACTTGTGGCACCTTAGAGACTAACAAATTTATTAGAGCGTAAGCTTTCGTGGACTACAGCCCACTTCTTCGGAAGCTTTCGTTAGTCTCTAAGGTGCCACAAGTACTCCTGTTTTTTTTGCAGATACAGACTAACACGGCTGCTACTCTGTAACTTGGAATAACTTACCAAGGGTTGTGATGGATTCTCCATCCCTGGCAATTTTTAAATTAAGACTAGATGTTTTTCTAAAATATATGGTGCTATAGTTCAAAGCCACTTGTACGAAAGTGAGACCTGGGCACTTAAAAAGGACACATATTACTCAGAGTTTTGGTGTTACCGAAGAACTTTAAAAATTATCTGGATAACCTAAACTATGAATGATGAGGTGATGAGAAGGATGAATTTTAAAAACAGCACAGTTCTTTGACACCCTACATAAGAAAACAACATATTTCTGTGGACATTGCTCGCTGACTGCAGAGTGACTTGATCCCAGTACTCATACTATCAGGCAAACCAGGAAGTGGAAGAAAGTGAGCCAGCCACGTCAGAAACATCACCAGATGGACTGGTATCCAAAGGAAAGTGGAAGTTTTACAATTCAGTCGCAACTGTGAAAGATGGAAGGTGATGGTCAACAACATCCATAACGGAGATGTTCCTTGATGAAAAGAGAACTAAGTATTGAAAGAGCCCGGCTCTAGCACCAACACTTTCCAAGGTCTATAATATTTTTGCTCAGTTTCATATTATAAGGATATATATTGTTGTGTGACAAAGTTTAAAAATAAGTGTCTGATGCAATCATTAACTTTTTACAGACTGTGGTTTAAAAACAATACTTTATCCACAGAAGCATATATATATATATATATATATTTGCTGTTACACATAGTACATGTACTATGTGTTTATCTCTAAATATATAGTTTTAAAAAGCCTCATTTATTAACTGTTGTGACAAAGTTCCTCCTCTATCTTGGTGGGTCCTGCGCTTATTGGCAGATTTTCTTGCCTCAGAGATTCACCATGTGGGTTGGGGAACAGCCCAGAGACCTTCCCCTCTGAGAGAACCCACAGTCCTGGTCAATTGGGAGGTTTGGGGGGAACCCGGGCCCACCCTCTACTCCGGGTTCCAGCCCAGGGGCTGGTAGATTGCAACTGTCTATAGTGCCTCCTGTAACAGCTGCATGACAGCTACAACTCCCTGGCTACTTCCCCAAGGCCTCCTCCAAACACCTTCCTTATTCTCACCACAGGACCTTTCTCCTGGTGTCTGATAATGCTGTGCTCCTCAGTCCTTCAGCAGCACACCCTCTCACTTCCTCCCCCCCCCCCCCCCTCAAGTGACCTCTTTTTAAAACCCGGGTGCCCTGATTAGCCTGCCTTAATTGATTCTAGAAGCTTCTTCTTAATTGGCTCCAGGTGTCCTAATTAGCCTGCCTGCCTTAACTGGTTCTAGCAGGTTCCTGATTACTCTAGTACAGCCCCTACTCTGGTCACTCAGGGAACAGAAAACTACTCATCCAGTGACCAGTATATTTGCCCTCTACCAGACTCCTGTACCCCACTGGTCTGGGTCTGTCACACTGTGCTGTTGCTGCATTATGTAACAGATATACTAGAAACAGTGATATTCTAGGA
The DNA here is from genome assembly GCF_013100865.1 of Trachemys scripta elegans. NCBI lineage: Eukaryota > Metazoa > Chordata > Testudines > Emydidae > Trachemys > Trachemys scripta. The sequence goes on from NC_048300.1 coordinate 96,962,739, forward strand.
AAAGTGACGGGTGAATATCCAAAAGTTTGGAGATTCTACTTCAATGCTTATCCAATATATCAAAATCCTGGATACCCAATCGAGCCCAGCGACCCTCCTCCTGTAGATAAACCTCAATTTCCCTCTGTTTACATGTGGAGAATTTCCCTTTTGCAAGGTACCAGTTGGCGTGCTCCCTTTCCCACTTTTAAAACAGCAGGATCCAGCAATTTCTAGCCTGGGCCCTAATTAACTGTTCTTAAAATTTAAAGCTTCCTGGGGTTAAGTTAAATTTTGTTCTAGAGCATGCTGCCTGAGATTAAAACCCAGAGTGAGAGATCCCTCAAAGCCATGGTCCTTGCGGAATGGAAGGGAGGAAAAGTATTACATACACAGGTGTAATTTGTGGGAATAAATGTAGGGAAGCATCAGATTGCAGCTGAAGTTGAAGACAGTACAGCCCAGCCCAGTAGGGGGGTGACTGGTTTGGGTCAGATTAGAGCAGGGGTGGGCAAACTTTTTGGCCCGAGGGCCACATCTGGATATGGAAATTGTATGGCATTTATTTATTTATTTATGGCAGGCCATGAATGATCACGAAATTGGGGGTTAGAGTGCGGGAGGGGTGAAGGCTCCAGCTGGGGGTGTGGGCTCCAGTGTGGGGCCAGAAATGAGGAGTTCAGAGTACAGGAGGGGGCTCTAGGCTGGGGGTCGAGGTGCGGGGTGGGGAGGGTGAGGGCTCTGGCTGGGGATGTGGGCTCTGGGCTGGGGCTGAGGGTTGGGGGTGCAGGAGAGCGCTCTGGGCTTGGACCAAGGGGTTTGGAGGGCAGGAGAGGGATCAGGGCTGGGTCGGGGGTGCAGGATCTGGGCGGTGCTTACCTCAAGTAGCTCCCGGAAGCAGCAGTATGTCCCCACTCCAGCTCCTACATGGAGGCTCAGCCAGGCAGCTCTGCGCACAGCCCTCTCTACAGGTGCCACCCCTGCAGCTCCCATTGGCTGTGGTTCCTGGCCAATGGGAGCTGCGGGGGTGGCACACAGAGCCCCCTGGCTGCCCTTACGCATAGGAGCCAGAAGGGGGATGTGCCGCTGCTTCCGGGAGCCACGGGACACACTGAGTGGGGCAAGCCCATGACCCCGCTCCCTAGTGGGAGCTCGAGGGCCAGATTAAAACATCTGAAGGGCCAGTTGCGGCCCCCCGGGCCGTAGTTTGCCCACCCCTGGATTAGAGGGACAGGTGAAAATTCAGACTCAATTCTTGTTGTCGTGGAATGGATTCTCCTATCCCCAAGAAATGGTCTATCTGGCACTGACATTGCCAACTCTTCTAAAGCCTAATATCTGCAGCAAGCTTTTTTGGGGGGGTGGGGTGTTATTTAAAAACCCTTTCTAGGTGTCTGATGAAATCAGTATCTTTTTACAGTCCGTGGCTCAAAGCAGTAATGTAACCACATATGCTTTCCAATATATGTATATATTTTGCTGCTACATGCAGTACATGTAACATATGTTTTTCTCTAAATATACAGCTTTAAAAGCCTGGTTCATTAACTGCACTGTTGCTATATTATCCAGAAGGGATAAGTGTTGGATTTCATTTTTATCTGCTGAAGAAGCTCCCCTCCCAAAACCTGTCACACAATTTTTCATTTTAATTAAAAAAAGGTTTTAGCCCGTCCTGGCTGCAAAGAAAAGCTTTAAATGTGAACCCTAAAAGCTTGAAAACAAGCAGAATAAAAAGAACCCCAAATTTACTGTTAATTAATTTTACGCCACTCATTATTTGTTGGAGGTCTGACTCATGATGTTTGAATGATTGGGGTTGACAATACTCTTGCTGCCGGGCCTGAAAAAACAGGCGCAGAGGCAGTAAGAACCATATACAGGCAGCCTTATACTGGGCCTGAGGGCTTGTCTGCATGGTGCAGCAACGTGCTCTATGTGAGTGCGATTTCTAAAGCACACTAACATGCTGTGCATTAATGGGTCCATGTAGACCCCGCTGGTGCACCCTAAAGGCTCCCCAGGGCGCACTAGCTTAGCGAGTCCTACATTAAAACACACTAGGGAGCCTTTAGTGCGCACGAGCAAGGGACTCCACAGACCAATTAAGGCACAACATATTAATGCACTTAGAAATCACATCCCCACAGTGCACATTACCCCACTGTGTAGACAAACCCTGAACAAGGCTAGCCTGTACTTGTGGCTCTATGCCTCCTCCTTCTGCTGCCTGCAGCCTTTGTGTGGCAAAGCCAGATGTACCCCAGTGGCAGTAGGTGGTACTGCAACCTCTGGAACAACAGCCATAGTACATAGTTTTAACCATTATTTGTGGGGCTTAGTGTGTGAAACTGATCAGATGCAAGCAATTGTGAAGTTGAATTCTCACTCAAAAATGCTGGAAGATGACAAGTTCCCATGATTACCACACTCACTTTAATTTCCTAAACACTGTAAGCCTGATTGTATCTCATTGATGCTAGTGTAATTCAGGAGCCTTTCAATTAATGCTAATGGAGTCATGCCAATGTAAAACATAAAAATATATCAGAATCTGGCCTGTACTTAAATAAAAGGTGCATTTTAGTTACAGCATTGCAAATCCTTCTTGAGATCACAGGTAAAACAAAACAAATTGATGGTGTCAGTTTAGTGCCTAATTTCATAGGCGTGAGCAGCACATTTCATTAGGGTGAGCACCCAGGGAATTTTTTTTTTTAAAGGCGAACATCATAAAGGGCGGGGTGTGGGAGGGGGTGCTGTGTGCAGGAAGAGGCTCAGGGCAAGGGATTGGGGCAGAGGAGGGGTGTGGGGTGTATGAGGGGGCTCAGGGAAGGGGGTTGGGGTGCAGGAGGGGTGCAGGGTGTGGCA